>NC_067400.1:331027398-331327398 GCF_016432865.1 Antechinus flavipes | reverse complement strand
TATCTCTCCATCTCTTTGTCTCTGCCTCTATTGCTCACTGTGTCTCTCTGTCTCTATCTCTATTTCTATCCCTTTCTCTCCGTGTCTGTCTCTTTCTGTCTTTCTATATCTCTTTCTGTGTTGTATATGCCTTGTACCTGATGCAAGGACATGGTTTTAATTTCCTAGTTGAAAGAGTACTAGCTGCTGAGAGGAAAGCCTCAACTAGTTATTCTTGTTGTGACATTGGACAAATTATTTAAATTCTCTGGTCTCGCTTTTCTAATCCACAAAAAGAAGGTGTTAGACTAGGTGGCCTTTGTGGACCCTCCTCATTCTAAATCTATGATGCTACAATATTCAAACCCATAAGAATTTATCTTTCTTTAAAGCTATGCTTTAAAGCTTATGCTGCTTGCTCTTCATCCCACATACCACCTCACCTGTGTCTCATTGATTTCATCCAGAGTCAGAATTGAGTCCAGGTCAGTTTGGCCCTTCCCTAGAACCTAATCTGACTTTGTCCATGCACACATACATCATTAACTAATGGAATGAAGACTTCCAAGGAGACAATTACTCTCCAAACTTTATTACCGGGCTCTAGTCTCACTGTTCTCATCAATAAAATAAGAGTCATGAAGCCTAAGTCCTTCCTACTTTATACAGAATTGTATTTTATTCAGAAAATATGAACTTAGTTTTTATATGTATCCAGCCCTTGCTAAGTGTCATATAGGATTTTTTAAAAGTCTCTTCTTTCAAGAAGTCTATAGTCCATGTGGGACATGTATATACATGACAAGATAGAATTTAATACTAAATTAAATATAATCAAATGATCAAGCTCAACCCCAGAGAAGAGATGAGTAGATAAGCAAATGTTCCTCTGTTCATTTACTGAAGAGGTAGAGGATGATGGGTATATGACAAAGCAGTATCAGACATAACAGTCAGGCGGCACAATGGATAGAGCTCTGGGTCTTGAATCAGGAAGTAGTTACTATTCAATTTTTTTAAGTCATGTGCAACTCTTTGTGACCCCATGTGGAGTTTTCTTGCCAAAGATATCTAAGTGGCTTGCCATTTCCTTCTCTATCTCATTTGACAGATGTGGAAATTGAGACAAACAGAATTAAGTAACTTGCCTAGCTAGTAAGTGCCTGAGACCAGATTTGAACTCAGGAAAATGAATCTTCCTGATTCCAGACCTGGTGCTCTATCCCCTGTACCACCTCATATAACTAATAAGAGTCATATAACTAATTTGAACTCAAGAAACTGAATCTTTTCTTGATTCCAAGCCTATTTCCTCATCTACTGTGCCACCTAGCTGGCCCAGAATCAGAAAGAACTGAATAATATACAATCTCAACCATTATTAACTATGTAAACCTGAGCAAATCAATTAACTCCAGTGCACTTCAGTTTCCTAATCTGCAAAATAGGACTAATAGCACCTACTTCCCAGGATTATCGTGAGTATCAAATAAGATAATAATTGTAAAATATTTAGCAGAGTACCTGGTACATAGCACAATAAAAATGTACATAGCAAATACCATATAAATGTTAGTTATTATGAAATATAAGTTGTTTTTCCTTTTAACTTTATTGTTTTTCTTTGTTACAAGGGAAAGTTTACTAAGAAGAAAAAGAAAGGAATAAATTATTTGGAACTTACATAAAAGCCAAAGTCATCAGTAAGACCAACAAAATACATAAAATAAAATAAAGAAAAAAAATCAAGTAAAATAGAATTAAATAAAACCAAATGCAAAAATGGATCATCAGACCTGTAACTCTAGTGAGGCAAATGATGGCACCACTTCTCATATGAGAACATCTGGACCTTAGCTATAAGAAGCTCTACCTTCATGCCTAGTTATTTACAGGATTTTTTATTTTACAGATCTTCTAGAATGAGCTTGCAAAATTTGCCTGAATTTTTTTTAACAAGGTTTCTTCATTATCTTCCCCAGAAAAGTAGATTGATGATAGCTAGACAAAGAGAACATTTACTAAAGCACAACATACAAATACAATCCAGGCAGTCCTTACCTTCAAGGGACTTATATCCTAATGGGGGAAATAACATACAGCATGGTGTTGGAAAGTGAGGTGAAGGAAGAATGGAAGGGGCGAAGCAATAAGTGAAGAGAAGTTCAGAGAGAGAAGTCTAGGTGAGGGAGAAGTGAAACATGGCTTAGATCCTTTATAAAATAGTGGTTCCAGAAAGGAAGCCACCAATTAGTAAAGAGTGTCTCAGGGCAGGGACTTTTCAAGGAGTATGTCTTTCTTATCTGTTATGACCAGTCTTCTGATAGATGTTCCTCCTCCTTCTGTCAAAGTCTGTTGACATGCAGAAACAGCTAAGGGCATTAAAGCCAATCCTGGCAGAAGTTCTAGCCTCAGATAGGGTAGAAATCCCCATAGAAGGTTGATACCATATGTGTAGGATGGCTAGCGGGAGATGAAGTAAAGGAGGAGGAAGTGGAGAACAAATTCATTAAGGATTAAGAATACAAAAGGATTAACCAAGAGGAGGATAGGGGAATGGTAGAATCCACATCAAGAATCAGATGAAATAAATTGAAATGTTCAGGGAGAACTAGGAAGCAGCCAATTGACCATGGAACTTGATTGGTTACAGTGGAATAAGTTTCATTCTTTTCCTATAATAAGAAGAATCCACCTACAAATTCCTTATGGTAGAAAGAGAGTCTTCTCTATCTATGCCAGGTATGCTTTCTTTTTGCCTATGGAAAATATCAAGATGGAACTCAGGAACAGAAGGCTTTCAGTTTTTCCCCCATATCTGAATCATTTCTAAGTCAAAATATATACATTCTGGCCAATGCTATTATATGCATATTTCCTGAATGTTATAGAAGAAATGTGGTCAATATAATGTTATGATCACCTTCTGAAATAAAAACTTTATTTCCTCATAAAAATAAAACATTTTTCTGTGCAGATAATTCATACTGATGACTTTCATTCCTTGTTCCATTTCTCTATTTTCAGTTCTTTCCACACCAGAGTTAAGAGAAGAGGCAACCCAGTTAATCAAGTCACTTAACATTTTATTATTACTCTGATTACTATTGCTTCATCTCTCTCTCTTTCTCTCTCTCTCTCATTGTCTCTCTCTCTCTTTCTCTCTCTCTCACTGTCTCTCTCTCTCACTGTCTCTCTCTCTCTCACCGTCTCTTTCTCTCTCTCTCTCTCTCTTTCTCTCTCTTTCTCTCTCGCTCTCTCATTGTCTCACTATCTCTCTCTCTCTTTCTCTCTCTCTTTCTTTCTCTCTCTCTCTCTCACTGTCTTTCTCTCTCTGTCTCTCTCTGTCTCTCTCTCTCTCACTCTCTCTCTCTTTCTCTCTCACTGTCTCTCTGTCTCTCTCTGTATCACTGTCTCACTGTCTCTCTCTGGCTCTGTCTCTATCACTGTCTCTCTGTCTCTTTCTCTCTGTCACTGTCTCTCTGTCTCTCTTTCTGTCCCTCCCTCTGTGTATGTGTCTTCTCTATGTGCGTATCTCTGTCTTTCTATCTGTGCATCTGACTCTCTGTTTCTATCTCTCTCTGTATATATGCATGTGTACATGTGTGTATATCTTCTCTCTCTGTCTTTCTCTGTCCATCTGTCAGTCTGTCTCTTTCTTATATCCTTCTTCTATTCCTACTAATTGCTGTTATTAGAAGAAGATCATGATGATAACTATTCACATACAGTGCTTAATATTTACAAAGCTCAACCTAAAAAGATGAATTAGGGGAATCTTGCAGTATTGAAATCTCTAGTGGAGAAGATCCAGCATAGTGAAATAAATAGTTCAGAGTATCAACAGTCTACAATTCTTCTAGCTCTCTCCATAGACATGTAATCATAAATAGTAAACAAAAGTCCCCAACCTTGCTGAAGTTGTGCCAGATTAGATTAAGAGTGGAGGTTTCTTCTTAAAATATTTCTTGATCCTCATGGAAGGCTGGTGATCCATACCAATTGCAAAGACATGGTCAAAGGGGTAACTATAGAATTACTTGATTCCAGCAATTCCAATAAAGGCATTTGTGTACATTTGGGTCTCATTGTGAAAATCATCTTGGCTCTAGCAGTGAGAGTGGAGTCTCCTTAGTCACTTTGTGTCTTAGTGAGTCTCTTCTGTAGATAAGCTTTTTCTTGGGTTGTAAACAACTGGTTAGTCAATTGGTGCCCTCAGGCATTTCACAGCAAAATCCATTTCCCATCTGGTAAGATGAAGGGTCTGTGATTAGGAAGCAGTGGTTAACACTCACGGTATTGTATTATTAGAAACTCAGGCATCAATTACTCTTGATATTCTGAAAGGTGCCCTTAAGTGTGACCCTGGACAAGTTAATTAACCTCTCAAATTTTCTGTTTCCTCATTTATTAAAATGGGGATCACAATAGTATCTACTTTACAAGGTTTCTCTGAAGATCAAGTAAGGGCATTAAGTTCTTCATGAATGATGCAATGATTTAATGACATAAGTATTTATGTCATTATTAGGTAATAATAATTAGGTAATTACAAACATTATCATTATCAAAAAAAGAACAAGAGTTGCCACAGGATCTCACCTCGTCATAGGTTTTAGTGCTGACAAAATCTGATTTAGGACCTGGAGAGTTAATTCAAAGATACCTTGCTTTTTCAATGCTCAAACCTTTAAGTGATTTGAGCTTTTCATCCTCAGAATAAAAGATACTTCTTTAGATTTCAGTTCTTATGGTAACATGTCTAAAAATCACACTGTTCCTTTGTAACTTCCTAGGAGATTCACAACAGATGGCTAGAGAAGCCAAAATGGAGTCTAAAAGAAAAATGTAAAAATGTAGAAATATTGGTACAACTGAATAGATGTGATAACTAGACCCATTAAAAGCTAGCGAAATCTCCAAAGGAGAGAGTGTAGAGAAAGAAAAGGACTCCCCATGGAGGCTTAGAGGAAAGGAAGAGGTAAAGGGTAGATGCTGAATCACCAAAGGAGATTATGAAAGATCAAACTGATAAAGGAGAAAACCACAAAAGCAAAAGAGAAATATCATACAAGCTAAAGGAAGAGGATATTTGCAGGAGGAGGAAATAGCCAATGGTATCAATAACAATAAAAAGGTCATGGAGGAAATGGCTGGAGAAAAAGTTATCAGAATGCCAAATAAAAGATCACTGGGAATCTTGAATAGACCATCTTCAGTAGAATAATGGTAAGCCATATTACTAGATGTTGAAGAGTGAAGGGACTCTGGAACTGCCACACATCAAGGTTGTTCTCTTACCCTCAGAGATTCAACTCTGTTAGCACAGTTCCTGTGAAGATCAGGGAACAGGCTGACCAGCAGCACAAGGTTGCAGATAACTACCACTATTTATTGTAGAATTTATGTTTATCTTATTCTTTTAACATATGTAAAACTGTGTTAGCATTTTTATTAGATTCTTTTTTTTAAAGATGTCTCTGGTTTTGTGGGAGGGCTAAGCCCTTAACTTCACCTTTCCCATAAGCTCTATAGTTTTTATTATTGTATATTGTATAACAATGTGATTTTTAAGGAAACATCATGTGATAGTGGAACTGACTACAATTTGGTACTTTGCACTCTAAAGTAAACTGATATGATTTCTGAGTTTTAGACCAAGGTTGCTTTATTTGATTATACTCCTTTGTTGGTAACAGGAGAAGCTTAGTTGTATCCATTTTATCGTAGAAAAGAGCCATATCCATCAGAATTGATCATCACATAATCTCATTGTTGCTACACACAATATTCTCTTAGTTCTACTCACTTCACTCAGCATCAGTTCAGGTAAGTCTCTCCAGGCCTCCCTAAATTCATCCTGCTGATCATTTCTTACAGAACAATAATATTCCATAACATTCATGTACCATAATTTATTCAGCCATTCTCCAACTGATGGGCATCCACTCAGTTTCCAGTTTCTTATCACTACAAAAAAGGGTTGCCACAAACATTTTTTTCACATGTGGGTTCTTTTTCTTTTTTTATGTTCTCTTTGGGATACAGACCCAGTAGGAACACTGCTGGATCGAAGGATATGCAGTTTGATACCCTTTGGGCATAGTTCCAAATTGTTCTCCAGAATGGTTAGATCAGTTCACAACTTCATCAACAATGTATCAGTGTCTCAGTTTTCCCACATCCCTTGCAACATTTATCATTATCTTTTCCTGTCATCTTAGCCAATCTGAGAAGTGGGTAGTGATACTCAGAACAATCCTTTCATTTTACAAATGGGAATCAGGCACAAGGAAGCAAAATATATTGACCAAAATAAGACAGAAGAAAAAAGTCACATTTAAGTCATTTGAAATCATTACAAGCATCATAATTAACATTAATATTTATAAAATCTAAATTATCCTCTTACTTACACTTTAAAAAGGGAGAGAGGCAATTTGTTTCCTGATACTATGAATGAGAAAATTAAAAGTTGTAAAAATGAAGAAAAGTCTTTCTGGTCGTAAAAACTGTGTGTCAAACTCAGCTCAGCTTCTTAAACTGTGATTTGTGACTTCATATGGGGTCTTATAACTGAATGTAAGGGTTGCAAAATTGTGTATTAACAGTGAATGTTTGATTTGTATACCTATCATATATTTACATACCTAGGGTCACATAAAAATTTCTTGGGCAAAAAGGGGTCACAAGTGAAAAAAATGTTAAGTCCTTTAATTTAAAGGACTTGTTTAAATGCTGAAAATTTCAGAAGTCATGCAAGAGTCATGTAAGACTCAGTCCAAGTTCTTTTTTCCAAGTGTCAGGTAAATTCATGTTAAAGTTGAAGGCAGAATCTGGCTAGTTAAGAAAAACAAGACAACATTCATGAACTGTGTTTCTGCTTAACATTGTCTAGGATCTTCTATTTTATTGAATGACCATTTCCCCTCTGATGGATTATGCTGTTTCACTGGGTAAGTTATTCTTGATTGTAGTCCTAGCTCCTTTAGCTTCCAATATATTATATTCTAACCATATGATCCTTTAATGCAGAATCTACTAAATACTATTTAAATCTTATTGTGGCTCCACAATATTTGAATTTTTTATTCATGAATATTGCAATGTCTTTTACTTGACTCTGGAGTCTAGGAATTTGACTATAATGTTCCTGAGAGTTTTCATTTTGATATATCTTTGAGGAGGTAATCAGTGGATTGTTTCAATATCTATTTTGCCCTCTGTTTTTCAGGGAAGTTTTCTTTGATAATTTCCTGAAGTACAATGTCCAGGTTTTTTTTTTTTTTTTTTTTTTTTTTAATAATCATGGCTTTCTGGTAGTTAAGTAATTTTAAAAGTATCTCTCCTGGATCTATTTTCTAGGTCAATTGTTTTTCCAATGAGATATTTTGTATTTTCTTCTTTTTTTAAATTCTTTTGATTTTTTCTGGTTAATTCTTGCTATCTCATGGAGTCAATAGTTTCCATTTGTCAAATTCTACTTTTTAAGCAGTTATTTTCTTCAGTTACTTTTTTGGAAGTTTTTAACCCTCTTTTTCCATTTAGCCAATTCTATTTTTAAGGAATTATTTTCTTCAATAAATCTTTGTACATTTTTTTTTCATTTTTTGTGCTTCCTTTATCAGGCTGTTGACCCCCCCCCCCCCAATTATTCTCTTGCATCGTTCTCATTTCTTTTCCCAATTTTCATTCTCTCTCTCTTATTTGATTTTTTAAAATTCTTTTTGAGATCTTCCAGGAACTCTTTTTGGTCCTGAGAAGATCAATTGTTCTTTTTCTCTGAAGTTTTGAAGGTAGGCATTTTAACATTGTTGTCTTCTTCTGGTTTTGTGTTTTGACCTTCCCTGTCACCATGAAAACTTTCTAATGTCAGGATTTTGGGGCTTTTTTATTTGTTCGGTTTTTGTTTGTTTGTTTGTTTGTTTGTTTTGCTTTTTGCTCATTTTCCCAGTTTATTTTGTTATTTTTAAAGTTGAACTCTGTTCTTAGGGTGAAAGGGGCACTGTTCCAAGTTTCTTGGGTCTGGGATTGCAGGCCCCAAATGATAGCCTTATATTTTTCTAGGACTTCAAAGGCCTATCACTGCACTGCAGAGGAAGGGGAATGCTGATACTATGGGGGTACCTGGTGGTATAAAGGAACCCCAGGCCATTTTCCTAGTGGACCAATGGGGTCTGTGGTGAGGGAGGAAGGGAGTCTGGTGCTGTCACTGAGTCCACAGGAGGAGAGGGAATTCTGATGCTGCCCTGGAGCCCACAGAGGTAAGGAGGGTCGGTGCTGCTATGAGGGCCATTGGTAGAAGTTGCTCATTTGCTGTTGCCCTGGGCCACAGGGCCTTGGTCACTGACCTACACTGGGACTCAGAGCCTCTCTATGGCTTACTGAATCAGGGCAAACTTTTGGTTTGCCAGGACTGATTGGCCTGAAATGCACTTCCATTTTATCCAAGTAAGACAGACCTTTCCTGCTGCCTTTCAAGTTGTCTTGGGTTGAAAAATTATTTCGCCCTATCTTTGTTGATTCTAATTTTCCAGAATTTGTTTTCAAGTAAATGTAGGAGAGTTTAGACTATTTCCTGCTTACTCCTTGATTTTTGGAAGTCATTCTTAGATCTGTATATACTCTTACTCTGCTAAAATGCTTCTTTCCCTACCTTTTCCAAATGCAGTTTAAATTCTCTGAAATTTAGCTTATAGTTGTACCTCTGCAGTGTCTAGCTTATAATCATATCACCCTTTTCTGATAGCTTAGAGCATTTATACTCTCTATACCATATCTAAGTGTTTTTTGTCTAATCATTTTATTATATTTACTGAGATATTCTTTAACTGCTTCACATACAACTGTTTGATGGATATAAGTCAAGTCTTATTGCCCTAGAAAGATTTTAAAATCCATAAAGTATTTTCTCCCCTTATCTGCTCAGATACAAAGAAACATGGTAGATCATCAATAAAAATTTGTTGAATAGAATTGAGTTGGTTTGAATAGTTTTCTTTTCCTAGGACATTATTAGAAAATGAAATTGTTTAAATTTTTTACAAATGTTTGACAATAAATTTTCATTTCCTGAAGCCTACCAGTTAACCTTTGGAATAGATAGCTAAGGAGAATCATAATAGAACAACTGCTTGATTAGCCACTGACCTGAGCTAATTTTTTTTCCTATGCCAAAAGTACCTTCCTTTCCCAACAGGTGGTTCCTTTCCCAAATTCAGGCAGCTAAAAACAAAAACCAAAAAACCCTTCAACTGATAGGAAAAAAAAGAACTAAAACAAAAACATAGCCACTGGTGGGTTTTTCTTTTTCAACATATAAATTTGAAACAAACTGTATATGTTGGCTATCATTTCTTTGTGTCAATCATCCCTCTGAGGCAGGAAGAAAAAGCGACTCCCTTACTTCCCACTCCAAGTAAGAGAGACTGGAATGCATTTGGGGCCTTTGTGGCTGTCCAAGGGGAGCTTTTGTCCTCAGGGACCCCTGCCTAACTTCCCGGGCCCAGACTGACTGATTGCATGGGGATACAGGAAGAGGAGCTAGTGTGGGTGATTGCAAGGACTATCCAATGTCAGCTGATTATTCAGTATGAAGAAAATCATTTTTGCCAGACCTCCCAGGAAAAACTAACAGCTTCTGGTTCTCATTTTTCCCTTTGTAGGTAGGGAAATACTTGGGGGGAGGGAAGTGGGGCTCTTAGCTACTTCTCTCCTGAATGGATTGAGATACTCAAAGAGGAAACCCCATTAAAATAGAGCTATCAACAGGGAACTTGTCACCAGAGCTAAGTCTGAACTTCCCTTGTTTCTAAATGTGAAGAAGGCTTCTTAGGAAGGGAGTAGGATTATCCTTTCTGGAAGGATCATTGAAGGGACTGTTAAATGATGTTTTAAACTTATTTGTGAGAAGGAGGGAGAAAATATCTCACCTGCTTGTGCTATGTCAGGCCCTCAAAATTCTGGTTTGATAAGGGTAGAAATGAAAGGTTGTCTTTGAGAAATATGAGATATAGTCTTTCATAGTCAGAATTCTGCTCATGTGGTCAGAGAGCCAGTGTGAGCTTCCAGGAAATTAAAGCTGACATCGTGGAATACATTTTGAGACATGCTGTTTGAGTTAGATGAATGTGTGGGCTTCATATTTCCCTGATACCTGGGCTCTGGCCCCGGTCTAGAACCACTTCATAAACTGGTAATATTGAGATGACTTAACAGAGTGACATCATAGCCGGAAGCATCTTTGGATATCTGACTGAATAACCTGGTACTTGGAGCTAAGACTGGGACAGTGAAGGCTAACCTTTCCAATAGGTAGATGTGGAGGGCTATGAAAAGTCAGACCTGTCCGAAAATGTTGTCCTTATCCAAAGGTTCAAGTATCTGGAATTCCATTATTAACAGCTCATTCCTTTGACCCAAATAAAAGGCAAATGACTTCAGGAGAAACCATTTCCTGCTTATTCCTTGACTCTTAGAAGTCATTCTTAGATCTACTTTTCCTCTCCTAAAATGAGCTCCTGCCTCTTTTCTTACCTTTTTCAAATGCAGTTTAAATTTTCTGAAATCTAGCTCATGGCTGTACCTCTGCAATGTCTAACCTATAATCATATCATCCTTTCCTGATAGCTTAGAGCATTTAGGTATCACGGTATCAGCCCTGTCAAAACTAGCATGTGACATCTGAAGGCACCGCCATATTCTTGCAGACCATGTTATCCTTTTGGTTTGTGCGAACTATGACTTAAGAAGTTTGTCCAGATGGTGAGACCTTCAACTCAGCATCACTCAGGGTTCAAGCCACATTCCTATCAATTCCAGCTCTCTCTGTAAAACTCATGTTATGGCTGAAGATGGAATTCTGGCTGGTGCCTTTATTGAGGAAACATAGAACTGTTGAACTGTTTTTCAATTTAGCCTTTTAGTCCTATGATCTTTGCAGCTAAAGCTACTCTAGGTGCATCTGTACTCACTCAGAAGTATAACTCATAAGTCCCTACTGATGCATTTTCTTTTACTAGGCAGCTGGAGGATCCTATTAATTCAAAGCAAAGACCTTTAATAAAATAGCATAGTAAAGAAAGTAGAAATAAAACATTTCCCCCATAAATCTAGGGTATACTCTCCTACAAATATACATAACACACATACACACATCATTAGTGAGCATACAGTGGGAAAGAATGGGCACATTTAGTACTCAGGGAGGGACACACACATAGGCAATATACTTTCCAAAGTGACATCTAACCATATTTTCTGATAGATGAGGAGACAACATGGTATAGTAGAAAGAGCATGGAGTTTGGACTCAAAAGGCCATGGAGAGTATGATAGTTTGAAGTCAGATGAGCTGCATTCCAATACTAGCTCTGCCACTTGCTGCCCATGTGAATTTGGGCTTAGGTTAAGCAGCACAACAGAAAGCCATGCCTGGAGTAAGGAACACTCCTCTTCTTGTGTTCAAACTTGGCTTCAGACAATGGCTGCATGACTCTATGTTAAATCAGTTAATTCTGTTTTCTAATTTCTAAAATGAGCTAGAGAAAAAAACCTGCAAATTTCCATTTTCCAAGATTCCAATATGACTAAAATGACTGAATAATACCAATAATTTCCTAAACTCCCTGGTCCCCAGTTTCCTACCTGAAAAATGAAGGAATTGGACTACATATTCCAGACAATCCCTTCCATCTCGAAATCTATTATTCCATTTTCTCAGAAAATTTGAATCCATATTCCTTTCTTTGCCAATTGCATGACATTTTCCTTTTCTGGGGCTTCAGAATTTTCATAATAAAATGAGGAGTAAAGGCGGTTGAAATAGTTGATCTTAAAGCTCCCATCCAACTCTGACATTCTAGGAAACTACCAGGATAGGATGAGTAGAGTACAAAAGCATTAGGGGCTAGACATATAATTTAACCAGGAAGGGGAAGAATTTAATGTTAAAAACATCCCAAAACAAAATTCACAATTTTACTTAGTTTGATCTAGGTTTTAGTACCCCTTTCCTGCAAAGGAAAATCATAACATATTCCTGGGTTTCAAGTTTTTCACCTATAAAATGCCTATAATGGTGCCTCTCTTTCTTTCAATACAGGGTTTCTGTATGGATTCAATGAACACATAAATAGGGAAAGGTTCTGAACAACATCAGATATTAGTAATGTTATTATTATCATTATTAGTAAAGAATTATTAAGTATCCTTCAGTAAAGTGTTATTTGGTTTCCCTTGAGTTTAGGAAGGCAATATCATTGAAATGCAAATGCTGACAAGTTTTTCAAAAGTAGAAATGCTTTAAATATAGTCCCACCAATTAACCCAGTGGCACAGAGTTCAGAAGCCACAGCTTCCAAATTGTGCCTAAAATAAGAACCCTCAGAAGCAATCAGTCATCTAGCCTTTTCTTGGGGATCTCCTGTGAAGGAACCCAGAAATTCTCATTGTTGGCTTCAAACTATAAAAATATGAGTAAGACAAGTCAAGAAAAAATTAGTAACTCTACTTTTAACAAAGAGAAAGCTGGAACAGATATCTAGATGCTTGAAGTCATCCACTACTACAATAGTTTCCCACTGTTTCAAGATTTTTTATCCACTTCCTAAACTCCTTACCTATTATCTGTAGCACTTAACATAGTGCTTTAGACATAAGTCCTTAATAAATGCTTTATTCATTCATTCATTTATTTATGTTATATTCTGATCATGCTTGATTTTGTTCTGTCTCCTTTGATCTTCATCCTATGAAACTTCCCACTGATAATTCCCCAACTTCTGACATGAGGTTATCTTCTTAATATATAATATTATTGTACTTTCTCTTTGACCTGTCCTTTTCCTTTTGAATATCACACATTCTTCCATAGCCACCTTCTGGTCATGGGTCATGTATATCACACCCCTCCCATATGTATCAATCCAATTCTATTATTAAGTGTGATGTTCTCTTCTTTTATATAATATATGATCGTTCTCTTATATAATATATGATCGTTCTCTGGGAGGAGGCTTCTCGGGAAGGTTTTTTGAAGATAGCCTTAATTTCAGTTCAGAGTAATAATCACCTCAAATGCAACCAGGAGTTAAAAATCCAATATTTTATTGTGTCCTTCAAAGTCTTGAGCTTTAGCCCCTAGCTCCCTCCAAATGTCTCCAGCCAGCACAAAGGTGGAATATGGAATTAATCTGTCTCTGCCTCTGAGAGTGGGCTTCTGTCCCTGGCCCTGACAGCTTCTTGCTTATATGTTGTACACTGAGTACACAAAGTTGTCTTCCAGATTAGCCTATGTATATGTTTATTGAAGAATTATCTAGCCAAATTTAAAGAAGCTCATTATAACATGAATAATTCTCTCTTCATTTGGATATTTTGGCCATAGAAATTGTCTACAAAGCATAGAAAAGTTGTAATCTCATGTCAAATGAGGGAGTGCATGTACCAATGAAATTATACCTCTTTTGAAATACACAAAATCACTCTAGATGTAATTTGAGCTAGGTTTGGTTCCACTTAGGGTAAGAATTAGAGGGGGAAAAGGTATGTTCTACTCCATTTCTCACCTTTCACTGACATGTAAGAGGAACCAGCTATTTTGTCCATTATTGACACTAGGTATTATCTCTTAATCCCAGAGAGGCAAGCTGTATACCTCAGGCTAAAAAGATGGGTGAATCTAGTTTGATCTCTTCCTTCTATTTAATTCTGAGTCAAATTTAGTGTCTATCCATAGTGATTGTCTGTTGTTGTTCATCCTTCATTCTCAAAGTGGACCAATGACATCACAAGAATGATATCTTGACTTGCATGTGAATTGGATTTATTTATTTATTTTTCAGGTAAATTTCTATTTTATTTTCAATTCATGGAATGAAACAAGCATTTCCATAATGCAATGCAATAAAAAAGATTATTGTACATGAAACTGTAAATTTACCATATACAAATTACAAATTTTCCTCTAAATATACAAAATTATATAAATTTATTTTTTTCTCTTTTTTCTTCCCCTCCCCTTCCCCCATTTGTACCTTTAGATACAGACAGTTTTAAATGTAAAATTATTCCATATGTGCTTCTATTTATTAGTTCTTTCTCTGGATGCAGATAGCATCTTTCTTGGGCATCTTCATTTTCTTTTTTTTTATTATTATTATAACTTTTTATTGACAGGGCATCTTCATTTTCAATTTGTTTATTTAAAATGACTTAGTCACTCAGAGTTGTTCTTAAAATAATATTGGTGTTGCCATATACATATTTCTCTTGTTTCTGTTCACTTCATTCCATCATTTCATTCAATTGACTTGTGAGTAAATTGTTTTTCATTGAGATAGAGCTGCACAAAGTCATCATCCTCACTCTCTCCTCCAAAGTCATCTTGGTCCAGTGGTAAAACACAAGTGAAGATGATTGGATAAGGCCCCAGTGACTGTCTAAAATATCAACAGACTAATAAAATGGACCCTATAGCCAACAGATGCGTTGTTCCCTTATTTATGGAATACGAGTTCAAATCCTGCCTCAGACACTAGCTGTGTGATCCTGAAGCAAGTCATTTAATTTCCTTGTCTCAGTTTCCTTGTCTGTAAAATGGGGATAATAATGGCACATATCTCACAGGATGGCTATGAGGATAAAATGAAGTACCTGTAAAGCACTTAATGCATTATATGAATGCTAATTATTTCTACTTTTCTAATTGTTCTCCCTGCTTCTAGTTTCACTTCTTTAAGAGAAATTCTATATATAGTTCCCTAAATTACATCTCTGATTATGTCACTCCCTACTCAGAAACTCCAGAAGTTTCCTTCTCTCCACTGGTTGGCACTTAATATGCTTTACAATCTGGTTCCAGTCTACCTTTGCAAACATTTCATATTCTTTCATTCAACATTCTAGCCCATTTATTTGTTTTTCAATTTTCAATTATTCCTGACCCTATTTGGGTTTTCTTGGTAAAGGCTCTAGAGTAGTTTGCCATTTCCTTCTCCAGCTCATTTTACAATTGAGGAAGCAAACAGGGTTAAGTGACTTATCTAGAGTCACCCTGCTAGTAAGTATTTGAGGTCAAATTTGAACTCAGGTCTGCCTGACTGGAAACCTGGCACTCTACCCATTTTGCCATCTAGCTGCTTACATGTCTAACATAGTCTAACGTGACTTCCTCCCTAGAATACATTTTTCTTCTTTTCTTATTAAGTTCTTACCTATCTTTAACAGCCCAAATCTAATACTACCTTCTTTAAATAGTACCTTTTCTTGTCTAACACAAGGAAATAATGACCTTCCCTTTCCTATGTTACATTTTACTTTATTTGGAAGTTACCGGTATTTAGGATTTATTCTCTAAAGCTGCATGAAGGCAGGCACGCTGTTTTATATAAATTTTATATTTTAAATGACATTCTCTAGGAAGGTACTTAATAAAGATTTGCTAAATCATTCTTTTGTTGAATTAATTAACAATAGAACCATTTTAAAATAAGAAAAAATAGGCAACCACATGTATAAAGTAATTTTAGGGACCAGGAAAGATCTGATAGAATTATCTCCCATCCATGACTGATGCTTAAAATTCTACCATTAGCACATCATCTCTCTAGCTTAAGGCTGTTCAAATTTATCTCATCTGGAGGAGGAAATACTTCAAGCTGTTAGTAGTCTTCATGTGATGAAAAATTTGAGAGCAGATTTTGATTGAATAAGAAAGGAATAAGCATGAGAACACTTGGAATGTGCAAAGGCGCAAGGGAATGGACAAACTCTTCTCTGAATCCGCCTAACACCTTCCACACAGGGAAGCAAGTGCAGTCACCCATCATACAGAACTAGTAGAAAATCACACTATTAAAGGTCCTGCATTGTCAGAAGGAAGGACACCATATTAGTACATACAAATCACCCAATTCATTCCAGTCAAATATTCTGCCTTACATAGCCATCTCTGGCTTCTATGGAGTTCCTCTTGCTCTGACATGTCTTTCCTAATAGTTGATCACAATGCCTGAAATTCTGCCTTTAGAATCATTCTTTGACAGAAGAGATCTCTTTATGCCTGGGGAGCATAAACTATGCTTAAAGCATGCAGCATTACATGTACCATCAAATAAATTGTCTTTGCAAGGGTGGGCTTGGAATTGGATACAATGCAATGCTTGTCATAGCTGAATGGAAATCCTCCTATTCCTGTCATTCTTTCCACCTACAAATAACATGGTGATTCTTATTTCCTTCTGTGGGAGAAACATATATGTGTATGCATGTGGATGTGTGTGTGCATGTTTATTATGTATGTATCTGTGTTTGTATGATCTTTCAGTAGCAATGAGAGAAAATAGCCACCCAGCCCAGGTTGTCAACACCATTCCTAAATCCTCCCAGCTTCAAACAAAACACCCTTCCCTCATTTCCCTCTAGCATTTTGGCTACACTCTGCCAATATCCAAGCCTTAGTTACCATCTGAGGGAGAAATAGATTTCTGGAGTTGTGGGTATCAGATGATAAAGGAGGAAAGTGAATGAATAAGAAGCATTCCCTTCTCTGTTAAGTTACTATAGCCATCTTAATAATAGCCCTGCTTAGATAAGAGCATTCACATTCACCAAGTTTCTTTTAATATATCTATATATGGGTATGGATTTTTAATTTTATATATATATGCATATTTACATATATAATTTTATATGTATTTTATACACATATATGTGTATGCACACATACACATATATACACATACACATATACATCAATTTTAATATGTAATTTTAATTTATATTATGTGTATAATACAAATTAAAAATTTATAATTTTTATTATGCATATGCTATAAATAAAATATATATTAAAATAATATACTGTGAATTAAATTATATATTATATATAACATTACAATATGTATTTATAAAGGGGTGTGTGTGTGTGTGTGTGTGTGTGTGTGTGTGTGTATCCCTTTGAGAGAATCGGCATGTTGAGTTCCTAAAACCAGCATGAGTTTCTAAGATCCCTTTCCCTCTGAAGGTCTGGGCCAGATTAAGAACAGGTGGGACCCTGGGGCAACAGAGTCACTAGGGAACCACTCCAATAAGAATCTGTATTCACAAGACGCAATTTGTAATGCAAAATGGAGCCTTGGGGCCCCTCAAACCCAGGAACCCTGGAATAGCTTCTCCTTTTGTCATTATGCTAATTCACCTCTGCTGACTGGGGAAAGGCGGGAGAGGTAAAGAAGAGGAGAATCCCATATAGAAACATTAAACGTAAGAGTCCTGAATCACTGACCATTTAGCTTTCTCCAGGGTCAACTGTACTAACAGATCCCAGACGGCCTCACCAATTCTGGCTTCTACCTGAAAGTCTCTTGGGCAGCGATATAATCTCCAGAGTGTGATTCATGGAAGAACTGTGGTTTCTGGAAGCCAGCCACATTCAATCTACTTTGGGGCCAGATTTCCCAAGAAGTCCCTAACCAAGCAAAGATTACTTACCTCTCCCTCCCGAGCTATTCCCGGCCAATTGAGAATCCTACAGTTCTCATGATTCTGTGGAAAGAAATAGCTATCCACTAATTACTAACACCTCATTCAATACTTATTATATACCCAGCCTTTTTCTGGCCTCTGGGGAGGTGCAAAAACAAACAAACAAACAAACCATAGTCTGATTCTTAGAGGAATTAAGGCATATAGACATGGGACAGTTAACAAAGCTGGGGTGACATATATTTAGAGTAGTTTATTAAAAAGGTAGCAGCATGTAAAGGTGGAAAGACTCCCAGACTGAAGAGACTTCATTTAAATCCTGCTTCTGATGCTGACTACCTGTATGACCTCCTTTTGTCACTTAGCCTTTCTGTACCTCAGTTTCCTCATCTGTAAAGTGAGAGAATTGATCTTGATGGCTTCTGAAGTGCCTTCCAGATCTTGGCCCACGATCTTACAAAACAAAGTCATGGATAAGGATGATAAATAAGAAGTAGGCTGCTATTTCACCGATTGGATCTCCTGGAGCCCCAAATGATTGACTAGGAAGCTGAAAAGTCAATACTCAAAATTCAAATATCCAAATTAACTAAAAATAATATATGTGATATAATAGATGAGATAAATAAAAACTATAAAGAAATATAGTTATAAAAATATTCATATGAAGACTCAATCTGTATCTAGAGAAGGAACTGATTAATAGAAGTATATAGTCTATATATAATATGCATATATTCTATATATACATATATTCAATATAAATATATATTACATATTCTATATAATATGTATATGAATATGTGCTATACGTGTATAGAAGTATATGTGTGTATGTATATATATATGTGTGTGTGTATGTATATATACTTATAATTATCAAAAGACTCTGTGGACCTCAGCAGGGTTGGGGAGTAAACCCTGGACAAGCTGCTACTACCCACTGCTTCCCCAGTCCAGGAATAGTGTTACAAACAGAACTCTTTTATCATGAGAAAAGAATCCTTTATTCAGCTATTCTCATGAGAAGCGGATATACTCATGGATGAGATACACACCAAACACTGAAACAGGAGCAAGCTTTATACTGCTGTTTCTTATGCTTTCCTTCAAGATTCAGATTAGTTGGATTTTCTGTCAGTTACATTTGGTTAGATTTTCAAAGCAAGGTACAATTAGTTGTATTTACAATCAGAATTATAATTGGTCAGATTTACAATCCTCGTTATTCTCCCATTCCATATGTCAAAAAGCTTGTGCCCTATCATTGATCTTAACTGGTTTAGACCCATTTAGGCCAGGGCCCCTTTGTCAGGAACTTTGTTGTTTAGCCAATTCCTTGACTCACGTGATAACTGGTTGGGGATATCTTAACAAGATACTTCACCCCTCTCTTCAACTTGTTTTGAAAATATCTGTGGAAACCTAACTTTTTATACTACTCACATGTATATATTTATGTCTAATGGTAATCATTTCTAAGGTAGGGGAAAAGAGAAGAAAGGAAAAAAGAGAAACATATGTTAATACAAATTTAAAAGGAATACATATATATTGTATATATAATAGAGTTGCATTTTCATGTGCAATTATCTTTTTATATACTGTTATGGAAATGTTTGGTTCATTTATAAATTAAAAATGAGATAATTTTTTAAAAACTCAATAGAACAAATCAATGGTCTGGTCATTTAGATGAGGACAGATGTAGCCAACACAGGATAGTAATTTGTGGTGTTCACCAATTCTGCCCTGGAATCATGGGCCATCCCATAGGTGTCCCAGGGGTTCACAGCAGAGACAAGTCAGTACATACTTGAATAATCACAAAAAGCATCCAGGAGTTGCTCAAAACACTTGAATGGCTCTATGATCTCATTAAAGAATATAATTTCTTTGACAATGAAGAGCATCACACCAGCATTCCTGCCCAACCTGTTTGACTCTGGTCCATAGCCCTCCACAAGACTACAAATCCTGAAGACACGCTCAAACCCTCCTGACATCTCAAAACATACCAGTGGAGTATATGGGAAGTTTATAGCGAAACCCCTGCTAGCTCTCACCGGGTGTACCCAATTTGTTTCTTTGATACCATCTTTCATCATTCCGTGTTCACATATCTATTGCTGACTACTTCCACCCACCACATGCCTCTACTTTTCTCTGGGTGACTTTCAACTTCGGTTTTTGGGAGACCATACAGATCTATGATTGGCAACCAGATATCATTCAGATGTTTTAAAGCACCTTTTCTGTAGCCTGGGCTATTTTCCTAGATGTTCATGGCTAATCTTCATCAGTTTTTCTAGTTCTGGCTGTCTCTTAATCATTTAAACATCAGACCCAGAAGGTAAGGGAGAGGGAGTATAGTAAGGTTAGACTTACAGCCTAGCACATACAAGTCCCATTCCTCTCCTGCTCTCTACAGGCCAGTAAAGCTCTGACTATAGCACTGCATCCTGGCTAGCTCCTGCCCTCCCCCCTCATGTTTCTGCTCTCTATAACTCTGGGAAGGCCACATGTGGAAGGCAGAAGGCCAATATTAGGCATGCAAATTGGGCAGAGACACTTCAGCATGTCTTTTCACAACCTTGTGATTTATGAAGGAAAAGGAAGAAAAATCACATTAGGCTAGCTCTTCTTCCCACCCTTTCTTCCTCACACAACTACCTAAGCTCTCCATACAAAGGCTTCTGGACTTTTTCCTCATAATTGCCCTAGTCTTTAATTAGTGGTATGAATTTATGATTTTCCTTAGTTAATACTAATCATATCCCCTCTCTGCATGCACTAACTTTATGGTCTCAAAAAAATAACCTGAAAGGCCCATTTTCAAAATAGTAATTTTTCAGTCTTTTAAGCAGGAAGCCATCAGAGTTAGGGATGGGAAACTGTGGGAAAGATTTAGCTCATGGTCTGTCAGCACTATTTTATCCACAAAAAGGATAAAATCCAGAACATCACCCAATAAGCAAGTATTTAATCACTATATTCCAAGCATTGTACTAGTTGTTAGGGACACAAATAGAGTACTAAAGAGACCCAAATAGAAAGAATGGAATACTTTTTATTCATTAATTTGTTTTCTACCCTTAAGTATGCATTTTTGCATGTGTTGGGGAAAAGGCTCTTATTTGTGATTTCATCTATGTGGAGAGTTCCTAGTAGGTGGAAACTCCCTCCACTGATATAGATCTATAACTTGTCTGTCACTTACAATCTTATAGAGTTGACTGAGAAATTATAACTTGTCTGTAATCATATAATTTATTTTAACTCAGATCTTCTTGAAGGCAAGGTTGACTCAATGCCCACTGTACACCTCTGCTTCCCATGAATCCCATATACAATTGGCTATTAATCTAAAACAAGAGCAGGTCCAACAGGCCCAAGACCCAATTTAGTGAAAGTGGAATAACTAAAAGATAAATGCCTTCATTCTTATCCAGGACTCTTTGCCATTTCTCCTCTTTGAAGTCTTCCTGGACATCCAAGTAAACAGGAAGAACTTTGTCCAGAAGATGATACTTGAGCCAACTCTAGAAGAAAGAGGATATGAGTTCTTTTAGTGTTAGAAATTTGCTGCAAAGATAAAAAGGACTCAGGAGTATATAAAGTAAGTTGGTTTATTTGCAGTTCTTGTAAGAATTGAGCAATCATCCAAAGGGCAATCCCTGAGAAGATTGGCCCTAATAGACAAGAGAATGAGCCTTTTATTTACAGTCCCAAAACACAAGGTCCCTCCCTTGTTGCCCCATTGACTGGAGATGATGAAATTAGCAGGCCTCCCCATCTCCTTCATCATATAACCCATGTTCAAAAATGACAGAAAACTTTTCCTTTGGAGAGGAGAAGTTATCATTAACTCTTTAAGCTGTATCAGTTCATTAAATCAATATCTTGTTTTATACAACTAAGTCAGCTGACATGGTCCTTATATGGAAATACAATTCCATAGATTGTTCACATAGAGCTGGGATTTTTTTTTCTTTGTCTTTTTACCTCAAGAATACAACACAGTACCTAGCTTACAGTGTCACTTAATAAATGCTTGATTGGTTGACTCTCTAAATTGGTATAATTATGATTGATGAGAGTACTTATTTCACGTATCACACAATTTTATGCTACTATTTAACCATTTTCATGGGTGTTTGTGTCTCTTCCTCCCCCCATTATAGATTCCAAATCTGGAGTCAAAAAAAAAAAAAAAACAGGTCTTAGATTCCTTTGTATTCCCATCAGTGATTTGCAAAGTTGTAACTAGAGTGGACAGGCTGAGTTTTGCTCTACGAAGATGAAATTTAGAAGGTACTAATAGTACTTACATTACTTCAGCTGTATGGAAATTATTGGATTCAGCATCTATCTAGCCATAATAGTTAAAATATAAGCAGGTAACATCTGATATCCACTTCTTCCTCATACCAGGAAGCTGTGTCCTAAAAGACACAGCTAGTGTTTCAATGTTTTTGCTTCCATATCCCCATAAACTGAATTTATTTTTAAAAGTTTAAAAGTTAAAACTAACTTTAAAAGTTGGGGGCAGCTAAGTGGCACAGTGGATAGAGCACTAGCCCTGAAGTCAGGAGGATATGAGCTGGTCTCAGACACTTAACACTTCCTAGCTATGTGACCTTGGGCAAGTCACTTAGCCCCAATTACCTCAGGAGAAAAAAAGTTAACTAAAGATTATTTTTGGCAGAATTTGTGAAACTTGCCTTGGGTGTGAAAAATGATTCCCATTGTTCTAATATCTTGTATTTTGTTATTGTTCATTCATTTCAATACTGTCTGACTCATGATCCCATTGGGGGTTTTCTTGGCAAAAATAATGAAGTTGTCATTTCCTTCTCCAATTTCATAGATGACAAAAATGAGACAAACAGGGTTAAGTGACTTGCCCAGGGTCACTCAGCTAGTAAGTGTCTGAGGCCAAATTTTAACTCAGGAGGATGAGTCTTCCTGATAGTAGGTCCAGTGCTCTATGCACTATGGGACCCCACTTTTGTTGAAAACTCAACATACATACAAATCCCCCTATCATTTAGGAAATTAATAGCAAGGCAATGCTGCATGGTTTCCAGGAAGCCCATCAGCCTTTATTAGTCACATATGAGCTGCAACAGAGACCACAATTCTCCTTGTTGCTTCCTTGCAGGTCAAGGAAAGTGGCCAGATTTGGGGGCTTAAGCAAAGGTAAGAGCTAAACTTCAGGGACTGAAATTTTCTCAAGTGTTTGAGCCACTTGATATAAAATAATATGGCCTCCCATCATATTAAACAGGTTCTCCTGTCAATTGTTTGTATAGCAAAGTAAAATCCAGGATCTCCCTTTTTGTGAAGACTGTGATGGATCAAATAAGGAAGAGAGAATAGTCAGAAATATTCATTTTAATGGGAGGACATGAATTTAAATCTTTACTTATTGTATGACCTTTCTCTTCTATCAGCCTCAATTTCTTAATCTGGAAAATGAGGGGATGGAACAAGATGATCTCTAAAGTCCTTTCTAATTTTAACTCTATGATCCTCTGATTAACAAATAGGCTTTTATTAAGTGCTCAATATATGCTAGGCAGAGTTCTAGGCCCTAAAAATAAGAATATAAATGTGAGACCTGTTTTCAAAGGCGCTTTTATTTTCAAATATGCAGGAATTTCTATTCTCAAAGCAAACAAATACCAATTAAATGTTTATTTGACAGTAAATCATTAGAAGAGGAAAAATAGGTTTTTTTTCATCTATTTTCTAGTCGTTCTTCATGCTGCCATATTGGCACAATAGGCCAGATTTGCAGGTGTTAGGAGCGAGCCTAATGCAAGTTATTATCTTACTGTCTCAGATTCCTAGTGGAAATGGGATATTCTCAGACATTTAGTAAATTTTTATAGGGCTATTTTAAATATTTTTTTATTTCTTTAATATTTTCCTCATACATTCAACACAATTTTTTTATATTTAAAAAAATTGAGTTTTAGGTTATCTTTCTTATCTCCATTCACAATTAAGAAACCACATTGAAGTTTTAGAAAACATTTCCATAAAAGCCGAGTTGTGAAAGAAAACATAGATCTCTCACCCTGATGAAAATAAAAATCCTCAAGAAAAATTAAGTTAAAAAGAAAGAGAGAATGCTTTAATCTGTATTCAGACACAATAAGTTCCTTCTCTGAATAGGATTTTATCATGAGTTTTTCAGGGTAATTGTGGATTGTACTACTGAGAATAGCCAAGTCATTTGGTTGTCCAAGAATATTGCTTTTACTTTGTATACAGTACATTTCACTTTGCTTGAGTTCTGGAAATCTTTCTTTTCTGAGAGCATCCTGCTCATCATTTTCCATAGAACAATAATATTCTGTCACAAACATATATCACTATTTATTGAGTCATTCCCCAATTGATGGGCATTCCCTCAATGTCCAATTTTTTTTTTTGCCCTGAGAAGTTGCTATGAATATTTTTGATACATAAAAGTCATTTCCCTTTTTAAGAAAATCTCTTTTGGTACTCATACCTAGAAGTGGTGTTTTTAGGTCAAAGGATATACATGAATTTATAGCCCTTTGGGCACAGACTTTATTTTTTGTATCAAGTGAGGCAAAACTCTTATTTTTTAATAAATTTAATTCAGCTACTTCTATATTTGAGAAATAAGGCCTTATCAGAGAAACTTGCTTTTAATTTTTTTCACAATTACTATTGCTAAATTGTATTCCCACCTCCCACCCCCCATTTATTTTTTCTTTCCTCAATTCTATTTTTTGATTTTTTGTTTTGTTTTGGATATTTATTGTATCTTCATTTCTCGTAAAATCATTAGCTTCTATTTGCTCAATTCTGGTTTTTAAGGAATTATTTCCCTCAGTGAGCCTTTGTATCTTCTTTTCCAATTGGCCAGTTTTGAGGCCATTCTTCTCCTCATTAGCTTTTTGTATTTCCTTTTGCACCACTCTCAATTCTTTTCCTATATTTTCCTCTATCTCTCTGACTTGGTTTTCAAAATCCTTTTTGAGCTCTTCTATGGCCTGAGCCAAATTCTTATTTTTCTTGGAAACTTTGAATGTTGAATCTTTGATTTTGTTATCATATTCTGAGTATGTGCTTTGATCTTCCTTGTCACCATAATAACTTTAAATAGAAACTATTTTTTTTGTTGCTCATTTTTCTAATCTAATACTCAACTTTTTACTCTTTGTTAAAGTAGGGCTCTGTTTCCAGGGTAGAGAGTGCATGGTCCAAAGCTTCAAGGGTTTTGTGCAATTATTTTCAGAGATCCTTCTAGGAACCTAACCACAAGCAATCTTTTCTGCCCTGGAGCTTTTTGGAGTGTTCTTATCCCACTGTAGCTATAAGTTCTAGTATGTGTTAAAGCAACAGAGTCCTGCTTTGACGACACTGGGATTGCTGGGGTTAAGGCTGGAGCTGTGCAGGCGTGTATTCTGGGACTGCACAACAAATCCCCTCCTTCCCCCTCCCTCCACTATTACCAAAGACCCTTTCCTCTGATATCCCTGGTATTCCTAAATAGAGAGATCTAGAAGCCTTCAGCACTGTTGCTGATTTAGAGGTCTCATCTCACTGATGCTGGAGTTCCAGCTAGGATGGGTCTGGGGCCAGCACTGGTCTGGGTATGGAGCTAGCACTGGGGCTGGGGCTGTGTTGATACTGCCTATGCTGGGATTGAACATTGGGCTCCCATTTTGGTTCCAAACATCTTTTCTGCTGTCCTTCCAGGTCCTCTTCGGTGTCTCTGAGCTGAGAAAGCTAGAAGCAACCAGTACTCCTGCTGATTCAGAGATTGGGCTGGGGCTAGGACCGCATGATGGACTCTCCCTACTGATGTCACAGGCCTTTTCTGCTGATCTTCTATGTTGCCTTCAGTTGGAAAATGTCCTACTCTGCCTTTTGGGTGTTCTGATGCTCTAGAATTTGTTTAGAGATAGTATTGAAAGGAATTTGAAATGGTTGGGGAAGAGGCTAGACAATTTTCTGCTTCCTTTACTTATCCATCTTTGGATATTCAATAAATTTAAGAAGGATATTTTGCCCCAAAATAGAATATTCATTTAGGATTCTCTAATACTTGACTTGGGTAGACAAGCCTTCCTTGTCTCGATATAGAAATGAGTCTGGTCAGTAAGGCAAGGTGTAAAGACCTGCCCCATCTTGGGACATCTGCCAAATCTGAAGGACTTCCACTTTCCGTGGATGGCTTTTTTATGCCTTTAGATGACTAGGAAACCACATCAGAATAGCCAGAGATTACCAGGAAGCTAAAAAAGCCCAGCGTGAGCCTCTGCCTTCTGAGCCAATCAAGTTCTAGGGACAATTTAGTAGACTTTTTTAGGACACAAAACAGTGAAGACATTGCTCCTACCACAGAGAGTGAGAGCCTGAGACTAACATGCCTGAATGATTTTCTTCACAGCCAGTAATGGTCACAACAGCAGCTTCTCAGCATGAGAACCAGATAATCACAGAAACCACCCATTAAACTCTCCCCAGTATCAATGAAGTTCAGATGGGATTGCAAAAACTTCTCACTGCTTCTCCAGCACCAGCCTTGGAATGTTTGCGTCAGGTCCTCTCCATTCTTTTTTATTTCACAATGACATTTCTTCCCATGTTCTTTTTCTCATAAGAGACTACATATTGCAAACACTTTCATCTGCCCAGTGTCTGCACAGGGGAAGATCATCACCTGCTGTGTTTTGCACTGGTTTGTGGGAAGATGAGATCCCCCATATGGTAAGAATGACATGTGCATATGGTACAGTGTGGGCTAACAGACTGGAGCCAGAGAGTCCCCATAGGGAAATGGGGGAGAATCAAGTGAGATCCCATTGTGAATGGAAAAGGAAGCCTAAGGTTGTTGTGAAGTGTATATAAATTAAGAGAAATCTTCCTAATAATCAGTACCATCCCAAAGTGGACTAAATGGTACAGTGGATAGAGTGTGGGACCTGGACTCAGAAAAGACTCATCCATCTAAAGTCAAAGCTGACTTCAAATATTTAGAAGTTGTGTGACCTTGGACAAGTTATGTAATCCTGTTTGCCTCAGTTTCCTCATCTGTAATATGAACTACAGAAGGAAATGGCAAATCACTTTGCTACCTTTGCCTAGAAAAACCCCAAATGGGATCATGAAAAATCAAAGATGACTGAAACAACTGAATAACAGCAACAAAAAGCTGCCTTGAAGAGATGACTATCCTGTCACTAGAGGTTTTCATGTGAAGACTAGATAAGTGAAGAGTAGAAAAAGTATATATTAAATACCTACCATGTGCCAGGCATTGTATTAAGCCCTTTAATCCTCACAATCCTGAGAAATAGGTCCTATTATTATTCCCATTTTATAACTGAGGAAATGGAGGAAGGTAGAGGTTATGTGAATTGTCGAGGTCAACACAATAAGCAAATGTCTCAGGCTGGATTTGAACCCCAGGTCTTTCTTATTCCGGGTCTAGCTTTCAATCCACTGAGACATCACTTGTTCACATTGTAGATTAGATTCTTATCCAGGTATGGATTGACCTTTGAGGATCCTTCCAACTCTGAGAATATGCTTAAATGATTTTCATCATTTCAATATGTAGTCTCTTATGAGAAAAAGAACATGGGAAGAAATGTCATTGTGAAATAAAAAAGAATGGAGAGGACCTGACGCAAACATTCCAAGGCTGGTGCTGGAGAAGCAGTGAGAAGTTTTTGCAATCCCATCTGAACTTCATTTAGCAGACAGTGAAAGCACAAAATCCTCCACAGGTAGAACTCCTTCCCAAGAATCTTTGCCTTTGCCAAAGGACATTTCTTCATCATTTATCTTTTACTATAATTTCCAGATACATGATATTTATGATTAATGACATGGACATAAACAATCTGCATTGCCTGGATTTTGTATTTATAAGACTCTCCCTCCTCATCTCCAAGAATCCCTGGATTCCATTAGGACACAGCTCCAACATCCCCTTTCTAAAGGAGGCTTTTTCCATTCCCTCAGTTAGGAGTGTCTTTTTCTCTGAGATTATCTTATATCTATTATTTGTATGACACAGTGAATAGAGCATTGAGAATAGAAAGACCAGAAAAACCAGAATTCAAATCTGACTTCAGACACTTGCTGGCCATGTGAGCCTTGCCAAGATACCTAATCCTGTTTGCCTCCATTTTCTTATCTGAAAAAGGAGCTGGAGAAGGAAATGGCAAAATACTTCAGTATCTTTGCCAAGAAAATACCATGGAAAGTTAATCCACAGATCATTAAGAGTTGGACAACAATATTCCCAATATACCTTGCATGTTGAGGGCTGAAACTCCCCCTCCCCCTTCTTTGCCCTTGGAATTTAGCCCAATCCTGACATGTAGAAAGCCCTTAACAGATGATTATTGACTGATAGATTGACTTTCACATGAAGTTCTCTGCCCCTGAAATATGAAGGTAGAATTCAAGGAACTACTGGAAGATCAGATATGGCAGGGGAGTTTAGATAAGCATTTAAATAATAATGTAAGAAAATATTCAATGACATATGAGGACAAGAAGATCGTAGAATCCTAGAATTGGAAAGAACTTTCAAAGTGATCTAGTCAAACTCATATCTGAACTGTAATTCCCCCTAAAACAAAGAAAATGATCATCTGCCTTCTACCAGTTGACCAGGAACAGGGGAGTTCACTACCTCAAGAGATAATCTATTATACTTGGGAAAAGATGGGAATTTCTATCTTTTATTGAACTTAAATCTGCATTCCTATAACATCTACTCATTGGATCTTATCTCCTTTTGACTCACACAACAATGCCAATTGTTCTTCCATATGACATATTACATAGCTCACCTATATTTCCTCTTCTTATTAAATATCAAGTTGTCCAAATTTTGAGATGTCTTCATGTGATATAGCTTTAGCCCTTTCACTATCCTGTTCTGAAAGTTTTCCAATTTAATTGTCAACTGACCAGCAAAAATGTTTGTTAAGCTTGTACTATGTATCAAACATTATATGATGTGCTGGGAATACAAATACAAATGAAACAATCCCTATTCAAAAGGGTTTATGTTCTAATAGGGGCAATCATAAGTATGTATAACTATGTAGAAATGTATAAATACATGTGTGTTTACTTCACATAAATATAAAGCTAGTAAATACAAATATATACAAAGTAGTTAAAAGCAAGACGATTTGGAAGGAAGGGCATCATCTGTTGGGAGGAAGAAGGGAATCAGTAAAGACTTTATGCAGAAGATGCTACCTGAGTAAAAAGTATGTCAAAGCCACTTAGGCATCTAGACCTGAATACAATATTTCTAATGTAGACATATTATTTGCTTTGTAATGAAAACTATATTTACATAAAGCATCTTATCCTGTGGATCAACCAAATCATAGTACTGACTCCTCTTGAGTACATACCCACTAAACCTCTGAAATTTTGGATTTTTTTTTTATCTTGAGCTTTTGTTTAACCACGTGCTCAGTTACATGGGTATGAGAAATTCAGAATACAAGTTTAGAGGAAATGAGGAAGACTTTATGGAGAAAGTAGCATTTTAGCCAGACACTAAAAGTTATTTAGGATTTCTGTGGGAAGGGAAGTGAGAAAGAGCATGATCAAATCTGTAGGCTTGGAAACATAGAAGGTGTGGCCCAAGGAAGAGAAATTTATTCTTATTTGTCTGTGTGAGGAACAGGCCCAAGGGATCAGCAAATACAGCCACACCCACGGTTCTGAGTTTTCAGCCATGAGCTTTCTTCTACCTATTTTATCCCAGGAACTGGTAAAATTGCTGATTATCAAGCCAATCAGATCTCGGATCCTCTTAACCAAGACTCTTCCTCCTTTGTTCAACTGAAACAAAATTTGAATTTAAAAAAAATCTAAGAAATGAAGAGAGAGAGAAAAACAAACAGAGATGAGATTAAAAGCATTTAAACTGGTGAGTTTGCATAGCATAGAGAATTTATCTTTGGGTTAATAGTCTATTAATTAGCTTATATGGCTCCTTTCTTTCTACTATAATGCTGTTAACTTGGTGTTAATGATTTGAACAAGTCATTTTGTCTTTTTTAATCTTAATTTCTTTATTTTTATATAAATGTTGTTTCCATTTAGTCATATCATGACCCCATTTAGGGTTTTCTTGGCAAAGATATTGGAGTGTATGTCATTTCCTTCTCCAGCTCATTTTATAGGTGAGGCAAATAAGATTTAATAATTTGTCCAGGGTCACACAATTAGTAAGTGTCTGATGACAGATTTGAATTCATGAAGAGAAGTTTTCCTGACTCTGCACTCCATGCTTGGTGCTTCTGAGGTCCCATCCAGTTACAAGATTCTGTGATTTTAAGTCACTTAAAAGTGAGCATTTCCACTAAAATCCTATTCTTATGCCTCATTGTGATGTGGAAGTAACCCTGAATCTTCAATGACTATGGCAATGGAGCAAAAGACTCTGACAAGGATCTAGCTTTAATTAGTCTGAAGAGGATCATTACCAGATTGGCCACAGGGTGATTGGTGTTTTGGTCACAACAACCTTCAAAACCACCTACTAAGCTATCATGGGACTGTTATCTATGGTGGGTAGATGTGGCACTTAACCTGACAAAATCACAGTTTCAGTTTCATATTTATGTAGAAAGAATTTTAAAAGATTAATAGGGTTGTAATACAAATAATGTGTCTGTGTGGTCCTCTATGAGAAGTCAAGATCCTGGATAGGGGTAAATGCCAATCAACTCAACACCATGCTTCACAATCTGACGTCATTTTTGGATCTTTATAGTAGTAATATGACTCCTCCAATCAATAGTTCATGTCTGCATATGACTGCACATTCCCTTTTCTCCCTTCCCAGAGAGCCACATCAACCAAAATCTCTGGGGAAGGATCATAATCCTAATAAGCAATTTAACTGGAATAGATAAAAGGATGGTAAAATTACAAATAATAGATGTGTATCTCAGAAATGCAAAGTGTCTCATTTTTCCTATTTTCCCAGTATTTTCAATGTTGTTTCTTTTTATAAACATACTTACATTTTCCTACACTAAAACAAACAAAAATTATTCCCTCCCTAATAAAGTAAAAGGAACACTAGATTTGTAATCAAAGGGTTGGAGTATGAAACTTGGTTCTGCTAATTACTAACTGTGAGAATTTAGGCATATCATTTAACCAGTCTGGGCCTCCTCCCCAAATTGGATCATATGACTTCTAATATCTCTTATTGCGCTAAATTATCATCCTAAAATACCATTCTCTCTTCCCCTTATAATCAATCTTCTCTATCTATACTCATTGACTCCATTTCCTTAGACTCACTTCTTATTAACTCACTGCTGTAATAATTGAAAATTTCTGAGAGACAGAATTTCTATGTAAATTATAAGCAGTTTTATTAATTACATGTAGAAAGCAGTCAACAGAATGGTGTCATTATTCCCATCAGTGAAAAAAAAGACCAAACCTGTTGAACCTTTTGATCTTTATGAAGTCTTTTGAAAATTGGGTACTGAGGGTAGAAATCAACATTGGTTGATTAACAAAAAATGAGAGAATGAATATTGCAATAAAAGGTATGCTTATTATAATGAGGTTCTTAAGGTAGATCACCCTGAGTAATCAATCTTGGTCAAAGAGACTTATTAATATCCATATCAATCATTTGTCTGAGTAAACACAATGAGTAGGCATTCACCCACTCATCTAAACTTGGAATTTCTTTACCCTCTTATTAAATTTTAATCTTCCTCACTATGTAAGCCTTGCCCAAGATTTCCCAGAATGGTTGATTTCTGGATGTACCTTTGGTCTTAATTCAATAATTGTTTATTAATATATGAAATAAATAATAATTTTTCTCACTGTGTAGTTTCTATCCCTATCATCCTTCTAAAATTATGGTTTTATAAGCTCCTAAAACCTTTTTTTTTAATTACCAAATCAACTTACATTTATCATTGATCGGTTTTCATATCCTTTCAATTCTTTGCACAGTTTGACACTATTAACTTTCTCAAAAAAATTTTCCCCTCCCTTAGCTTCTTTTCTGCTGTGCTATCTGGGCTCACTTTGGCTCTATGACTAGTCCTTTGATAGTTTTCCATCCTCTTTCCAATTCCCAAACAGAGGTATCCACATAGGCTCAATCTTTCACTCCATACTTTGAGCTCCCTACACTTTCTCCTTTGATGATGTAATCCATTCCTGTTACTTCAACAATTACCTCCATATGGAAGATTGCAAATCAATAGTTCCAGACTTGCCCTTTTGCTTCCGAACACTATTCTCATGTTTCCAATTGACTGTTAAACATTTAAGGTATTCTACAGGCACATCAAATTCAATATGTCCCAAATGAAACTCATCATTCCCCTCAAATCTGTCCCATATCCTCTTTACTACCTTATTTTTATAAGAGGTATTACCATTCTCCCAAACATCCATCCTCCAAAACTTGAAATAGTCTTTGATATTTCCTTCTTCCTATCTACCTCCCCCATTCAATCAATTGTCAACTCCTATTAATTTTTTCTTCAAAATATTTCCTATATTCATATTTTCCTTTCTACTTCTACTATGACCACTCTAATTCAGGTCCTTCTTAACTGAAATATTACAATAGCCTCCTAACTGGCATTCTTCCTATGAATCTTTACACATTTTTACTAGATAAAGCTTCCAAACACTTGACTTTGATAATCTTATTATCCTGCTCAAAAAACCTCAGTGACTCCCCATTTTTTACTAAATAAAGTCAAAACTTCTCAGCTTGCTATTCAAGATTCTCCATAATCTAGCTCCAGCCTAATTTTCTAGATTTTATTCCCATTACTATCTATTTAATCTCTTAATTTCAATCTATGAGAGAATAACCCTCTTCTTAATTTTTTTTTAGAGAGAGACTGGGTCTCTCTATCACTCCCAACCTGGAAGAATGTCAGTTATCGATCCTACTCTGATCAACACAGGAGGCTTGATCTTCTCTCTTTTCTAAATTGAACAGGTTTCTCTCCCAGGAAACCTGCCACACTCACAGTTATATAATGGAAAAACAATATATCAAAGGTGAAAGAAAACTCTGAGAAATCTACCATTTCCTTGAAGAACTCCAGCAATGGGATACTCATTATTACTTCCTGAGGCATTCATTTTCACTTTTAGAGACCTCCAATTGTTAGGAAACTTTTCCTTATAAGGAGTTATAATCTACCTCCTTATAACTTGTAATTCACTGCTCATGGTTCAAATTCAAGACAAATCTGATTCTTCTTCCATATGACATCTCTTCAAATACTTAAAAAGAGCCATAATCTATACCTACTCCCACCTTTAGGAATCTCCAGTCCAGACAAAACATCTTCCATTTTTTCAGTAGATTTCAATTTCTTGTTAATAAAGTTTTCCATTGGTGGTTGGAGAGAGGAAAGAGCAAAGCCTGGCAAAAAGGAATACCTGTTCTCCTTCACAGAGGTCCTTCACTCCGGCCACCTCCTTATGGCCCATCCCAGAAGTAGCAATAAACTGGTTTCAGCATGGTTGATGTGTGAGTACTTTGAGAGTAAACTTTTAAAGTCTTTCACAACCCATTTGTAATCTACCTTTCCAATTTTATTGCCAATGCCTCCTTTGGGGATCATTGTATAGTCCAGTCCAAGCTAGTCTTCTAATTGTTCTACACACACACACACACACACACACACACACACACACACACACACACACCATTCCATCTCCAAGTTTCAAATAAGCTATACCCAACCATATAATGCATTCCTTCCTTACCTCTGTCATTTATAATTCCTACTGTCCCTTAAAACTAAATTCAATATAACTTTCTACATAAGGTTTTACCTGCTCATCTAATTCTTTAAAAAAAAACTTGTATTTTATTTTTTTTCCCCTTTGTCCCATTTAATTTCTTATGCCAACCCATGATATAGCAAAATTGAGCTGTGATACAGAAAGACCACAATGGGGAAAGTCACAATGTAAAAGAGATACCTATACTATATTACCCATCTCCAGACTGTTCCTCCTGCCCAACAATTCCATTGTCAGTAACTTCCCCCATACATACACACTTTGCTTGTAGCCTCTCTCAATAATTGCTTACATACTATTTTACTAATTTTGTTGTTATTTACTCATTTTTAAGATGTCCAAGTCTTTGTAACTTCGTTTGGGATTTTCTTGGTAAAAATCCTGGAGTGCTTTACCATTTTCTTCTCTAGTTTATTATACAGATGAGAAAACTGAGGCAAGTAGGATTAAGTGATTTGCCTAGGGTCACAAAACTAATTTCTGAGGCCAGATTTGAACTCAGAAATTCCTGACTCCAGATGCAGTATTTATCCACAGAGCTACCCACCTAGCAAATATTCACATATAGATGATGGTCAGTTGTCTAAAATTATGGGTTCTTAATCTGAGGTCCATATACTCCAAGAAATCCATAGACAGATTTCAAGGGGTTTATAAATTTCTACTAGATGTTTTCTCAATATATTTAGTTTCCTTTGTTGTCCTATGGCTTTTATTTTATGTATTTGAAAACTTTATTCTTAGAAAGGGTCCCTAGGCTGTATCAGACTGCCCAAGATGTCCATGACACCAAAAAAAAAAAAAAAAATTAAGGGCCTCTAGGTTAAAAGATTATCTTGTATATAAAACAATTTATAATTTCATGGATTTTTATCTAAAAGGGACCCTAGAAGTCTTATTATTTAACCCCCTAATTTTATACAAGAGCAAACTGATACACAGAGAGCCAGGTCTATGTTTGCATTTAGCTCTTGAGTTTTTTCTTCCTGCTGTTTTAAAATGGAAAAATCTACTTCTTGCATGAGACGGGGCTCTAAAGATATTTAGCCTTATTATAACAACCAACCCTTACTTGCTACTGGAGGTAGGATTCCTAATATTGACCCCCTGAATGGACCAGAGAAAAATCTCTACTTTGGGGTAGAAGATGATTCACAGCACATACTGGAAAACCAAACATTTCCTTTCATTTGAGCCTTTTGAAAATGTGAAGAGGCTAATGAGAATTCTGTGCAAGCATGTGCAGGCCAGCTCTGGGAAAGGCCTCCCCTCTCTGGGCACTCTTTAGCTGAAGCCAAATGCCATTCAAATCACCAGGGAATGTTCACATTCAAAGGCCCCCCCGGATGTCAGACACATTCCAGCTGCAAGGGAAATGCACTTAGTTCCTCCAGTGCCAAATGTGGCCTTAACTCTGGCTGCCCTAATTGATTCAGGGATATATGAGAGCTGGCCGGGGAGCTGCAGCCCTTTGTTGCTATTGAAGAGAGGGAGTGGGTTTGAAGAGTTGGCAGGTGGAGTAAATGTTGATTTCTGTCCTTACTCACCAAAAGTTTTCTCATCTGTCATCCTCTTCTCTTTAGCTACTGAAAAATGAAACATGCAAAAGTAAAAAAAAAAAAAAATCCCATGGTCTTTTATTGGTTGGTATGGGAGTCATATTGTTATTTCAAGTTTTAGATGCCTATGCCTTGCTTCCCCAATTAGACTATAAGCAGCTGGAAGAGGCTCTTTTTCATCTATGCAGCATTCCCTTGTCCCTCAGTGTTTCATCTGTTGCCTTTAATGCAGCTGATGTTCAGCAAGTATTTGTTTGATTTTGAACCAAACCTAATTGCCACATTTATGCTGATTATAAGCAAAAGTGGTGAGATTCTGTTGTTTTGAATTTGGCATAGCATATTTGTGGATTCATTCTGCAGGAAGTCCTTTTCATTTTTAACACTTTCCATAGACTGTGTAAGAAAGTTCTGGACTGTGAGCTTCATTATCGAGACTTACCTTGCATGAAGGTAAAAATATAGATAACCATCTATAGGATCATTTAAGAACAGAGGAAAGGCATTTCTCTCTAAAACAAACAAACAAAAGATTCTCTCTTCATCATTCTCAGTCAAAATGCCCTAGACATTGCAGGAATTATGAAATAGAGATCAGCAAAGTGGAGGGAGACAGAGGGAAAGTATAACATTTGGGGGCAGGAAGGATTTCTGAAATCATATCATGTATAGCAACAAGAATTCACTTTCATTAAAGTCTGTTTTTTCCCCCTATATTAAAGGGTGATTTTGGCCATCAGCAGTAGGTGAGAAGTATAAACATGAATTTTTTTTTTTTACAAGGTTAGTTTCTCCCCAGAGCTGATACACTAGAAAAGAGTAACTAACTTAAGCAAAGTAGTTGTGACCACATCCCTGTGGTCTTTGATGATGTTTGCTGCTGAGTTTCACTTTCCATCTGGTTTTCCATCCCCAGGGCTTTCTGGCCTGTGCCACTGAGAAAGGCCAGGTGGTAGGGTTTGAAGATCTGTCTGTCATCTGCTCAGATACTGGGACGAGCTCCGGTGGGGAAGAATGGGATGCAGTGAAACAAGAGTCAGGGGCAGCTGGGGTGGGCAGAGAGGGGAATTCCACTCATTCCTGGAGAGCTCTCCTGTAAAGACTCACTAACACCTGGTCTCCTTCTCTCTTGGGATTGGCCACCTGAAGGAGGTTAGGGACACTACAAGGAAAGATGAGAATCCATTCAGGTGAGAATATATCTACTGGACACTTTCCAAAGTGTCCCATTTCCTGTTGTTGATAACAGCAGCCAAAGACCTGGGTCCCTAATTTTCAATGAGTGTGAACCAGTGTACCAAAGGGTGTTTTTCCAACTGTAGTACTATCTTTATTATTTTGCAAATATATTTGTAATTAGATGAGAAATTAATTATATTGACAGCAATTTCAATGGCACACTAGACTAAGAGGCAGAGGGCCTAGGTTCTGTTCCAAAATCCCTGTCATCAATTACTTGAAATACTAATAGCATCCTTCCAATACCTCTGGCCCTGAGTTTCCATAAAAATGTCTATAAAATGAGAAGATTGGTTGAGATAAGCATATGATGATGATAAATTTAAAAGTTTCCCCCTCTCGCATATTTTGATTCTTTGGACTCAGGATTTACTAAAGCAGGAGAAGTATTAAAGAGACTATGGCAAGAAGTAACATGGAAGCAGATACTGACCTGCTTCTCTTTCTTCCTCTCCCTCCCAAAACAAAAAGTACTTTGGGACTATTTTTAATGAATTTTTTTTTGCATTTTAATTGCAGAAAGTTTCTAGGTTTTGTTCACCTGCTCCATGGAGCTAGTAGATTAAATCCCTATCTTTCAGCCACAGAGGAATTTAGACAGACTCCTGCATTTTTTTCCCAGTCTTTCTGTCATGCTGAAGTTTTGATACCCTATTGATACACATTCTTTGTGCCATCATCCCAAAAATATACTGATTTCCTTAAATGTAGCCTGTTTTCAGTCAACTAAGTGTATTTGAGTATATTACCCCATTTAATCCTTACAACTACAGTGGGAAGTAGTGTATTATCTCTATTTTGTAAATGAGGAAACGGTAGCACAGAGTGGTTAAATGACTTGCCCAGCATCACACAATCTGGGGCAGAATTCAGACTTCAGACTTCCTAACTCTAAATCCAACTCTCTTCCACCTAGATGCTATAAAGAGTCACAGATGAGCTTCTTATAGCCAGAACCAGCCTTCAGAGTAATATGGGAAAACACAGAAGTTCGTTATTTTCACCCATAGATTTTACATTTTGTGCCCTTTGCCTATCTCTTTAATGACTTTTCTCCACTTCCAGGGGCCCAATGCCCTCATGCTACCCAGACAATATTATTCTTCCTCTATAATCCTAACCTCCAATTTCTTTAACCAAAGCTTGTCTGTGAATGTAAACAACTGATAAGTTTAGAATTTTCTTATAAAAGGGGCTAAAGGCTTGGTGAGATAAAGCTCTGATGGTTGCATTTCAGTCATCAGTCTGAGAAAAAATTTTAGGTATCAAATACTTTTGGAAACACACCAGTAGATGGGTCTCTTCCACTGGAACTGAATCTTCACATTAGCCATAGAAGGAGCAAAAAACTATACAGATCAGCTGTTGAGGAGAAATGTAACTGGTGTCTCTCAAGGATTCAATTCCATTTAATTCAACAAACATTCTTTAAGTGCCTACCATGTTCTATACTAAGTGCTAGAAAGGAAAAGACAAAAATGGAAGAAGCTGTACTTGCTTTCAGGAAGCATACATTCCACTAAGAAAAAAACATCACTTACAAGGATAAGCAAATGCAAAGTAGGTAAGATAGGAGGCAGCACTAGCAAGAGCTGGGAAAGGGGGAGAGAATGGTGGTACTTGGAAAAGACCTCAAATTCCCTAGAGAGCAGGATGTGGAAAAAATAGAAATGAAAAAAAAAATAATTCTAGGTTTGAGGCACTATTCCCTAAATGTAATTCTTCAATGGGCAGTTAAGTAGTGGATAGAGCATCTGGCCTGAAGTCAGAAAGCTCTGAGCTCAAATGAAGTCTCAGATACTAGCAGGGTGACCCTGAGCAAGTCACTTAACCCCGCCTACCTCAGTTTCTTCACCTGTAAAATGAGCTGGAGAAGGAAATTCCAAATCACTTCAGAATCTTTGTCAAGGAAGCATCATATAGGAGTCACAAAGAGGCAATGACAATAGATTCTTCATCATCTCAGGACCCGAAAGCTCCAGATGAAACTGCTCAATGCAAATTTGTAAAAGAAATAACATTTCCCTTTTAGCTCTATATCTTTTCCCTTTAGGGATGCTGCCTTCTTTCTGAGGTATTCACTATCCTCATCCCCAACCCCTTCAAATCTATCCCCAGGAAAAGCCCTGAAAATTATAACTTAAATGGGGACCCCTCCCCAAACAAGGGATTTGCATTGTCAACGTCTTAAGTTAAAGGGATAAAGCTCCAATTATGGGATGTTTGGCATCAAACCAGGGATGGGAAAGGTAATTGTGAATGGGATAAGTCTTTTTGGCCCCTAAAGCCATACCATGTAGGCTCTAGTGTACTTCACAGAATCATAAGGCCAGGCTAGGCTTGGTTCCAGATTGACCACAGAATCACATCAAAGAATTCATTGGGAATAAAGCGGGGGTGGAGGGGCAGGAGTTTGAAGATGCCAAGCCTCAGAACTGTCAGTGCAGAAAAAGAGTGGATGATGCATTTTGAATAAGGATTTCTGTTTATTTGCTTGGTATTTGGAGACCTGGCATCTTTGAAGCTGAGGACGTCAGTGATTGCTCCTAATCCTCCCCAGCAGGCAGGCCTGTTGTGTGGTCGCTGCCCTGTAGAAATTCTACCGAGAAGGCAGGAGGTCTGGATCCAATAGGAGGCTAGTCTTGTGCATTAAGAAAATTAAAAAAAAAAAAAAAACAGCCTTAAATGCCTGTGGAGCACTGACTCTTAGTAAGGAAAGGACTGATTCTGAGAAGAATAGAACTCAAAATACATAATGTTATATTTTATATGTTCAGGGCACTTAGGTTCAACTTGAATCAGTAAATATTAAGAGCTTCCTTCATTCAAGGAACTATGCTAGGCGCTAAAGATAGAAAGACAACAACAAAATTGTCCCTGCTTCCAAGGAGCCCATCTTCTCCCAAAGAATAAAAAAAAAAAAAAAAAAAAAAAAAAAGTAGTAGCCAAAGCTGATATAGCACTTTTTAAATTTACTTTTTGGTGAGGCAATCACCAGCTCGTAAATGTTAAGTATCTGAGACCATGTTTGAATTTAAGTTCTCCTGACTTCCAGGGCCAATGTATCCACTGTACCATCTACCTGCCGCCAAATATAACACTTTTCAGGAGCATTATATGTATGATATCATTTAATCTTTACAGCAATCTTGTGAAATAGGTGTTATTATTATCTTCATTGTACAGATGAGGAAACTGGAACTCAATAAATGACTTGTTCAAGGTCACACAGCTATAAAAGTTTGAGGATAGATTATTGTGCCTTGCTTCTTCTAAGTAATTACAAAGTATAGGCCAAGTAGTACAAAGTCATTTTAACAGGGAGACAATTTCTAATAATTAAAAGGGTGAATTAAGGAGGGAACTGATCATTAAAGGGCTCTTGATCAGGGTTAGAAGAGGCACTTGAGTTATGCTTTTAAGGAAACTAAGACTAAGACTAAGACTAAGTGAATGAATATTCTGGATCATTTTTGCATAGACTAGAAATAATATTTTTGTAGAAGTTATACCAGAGAGAGTGGAGCAGTATGGTAAAAAGGGCCCTAGACTGAGTCAATAATTCTGGATCCTGAGCCTGATTCAGAAACTAAATACTTTTGTGACTCTTTTGTAGGTCACTTAACATGTCTGGGCTTATTACCCACTTCAGTCAAATAGGAATAATATATGTCTGTTTCTCTGCCTAGCCATGAGATTTGTTTCAATGATCTAATGAGACAATGTGCATCTTTTTGGATATATAAAGTTTTATAAACAAGTGAAGGATTAAATATCCAGATGAGCAAGATACTAAAGCTGTAAGTAAAGTGTCCCATTGAACTCATTCACTACTATCAAACAGCAAATATTTTATTTTTTTTAACTGATGAAACAAATTGGAGCTAAATCCAATGTTTAAATATAAACATCTTGATACTTGATTTAACCATAGTCTAGCTCCTTTTATGATGTATTTCTCCTAACATTTTGCCTGAACTTTTCTCTTGAATGTAGAATACTTTCTTTTTTATTTTAGTTAATCTGTGTATATATCTCCCCCAAATTTTAACTTTTTATTAAGTTTTAATTAATTTTTCAATATTTGGAAACAGAGTCTGGGTCTTACCTTTCTTTGTCCAGCATTTAACACAGCTCTTCGTGCATGTGGCCTACTCTAACAAATATGGCAGGTAGATGGTACAGTGGGTAGTTCACTAGACTTGGAATTAAGAAGACTCATCTCCATAAGTTTAAATCTGATCCCAGATATTCACTAATTGTGTGACGCTAGGTGAGTCACTTAACCCTGTTTCCTCGGTTCCTTATGAGGGGGAGGGGAAAGCTAGAGAACAAAATGGCAAATCATTTCAGTATCTTTGCCAAAATAAAACTCCAAATGGGATCACAAAGAGACAAGACTGAAAAAAGATTTAGCAATAATTGAATGAACAAATATGGAATGGAGTTACATAGTTTAGTTTAAACTAAGGGGAAATCATTTAGTTACAAACTATTTCATGTCTAGGAATTATATACTTAGTAATAACTAAATCAATCTCCCAATTTATAGTCATCATTCTTGTTAGAGTTTCAGATTCGGGCCCTGGGTTTTTTGTGGGAGTCCAGATCCTTCTGCCCCACCAAATGCATTGCCAGTCATCACAAGGCAACCCTTCTAGAATAATTAGGAACAGAGAATGGCTTTAATGAAGATCTTTAACTGAGTGCACTGTCTATCAACTCCAATTAACTCAGCAGTGGAACTGATGAAATGCTACAGCCATCAACTCTTTGGGTTTTTTCCTCTTTACTTAAAAGGTGAAATCTCTCCCTTTGCATTTGTCACTAAGGCTAAAGTTTTAGAGAATAATTAGAATGGGGAGGAGAAAGACCCATAAAGAAACCCTGCTTACATTCTGAGGGTGACATGAAAAGTTCATAGAATACTTCTCAGTAAATATAGCAGGAAAATCTTAAATAACAAGGGGTAAGACAGGATTCTTGTTGTTGTTATTTTCAGGATTAAACAAATTAAGGCTGAGACTATGATCTCTGTCTTGAATGTATTCTTCTAATTTTATTATCATATTTGAAAACCATGGCCCATTCTTCCAAATGACAAGATGATTGAAACTGGCTAGATAAGACAAGATTCTGATTTTTTTTTTTTTTTTTAGTGTTGCAGAATTATGACCTTTACTTGCACCTTATTCTCTTTGCAGAGGTGGGGGACTATGAATGTGGATTATTGTATATACTATAAGATATGCTTGATGTGTTGATATTACTGAACAACTTTTTTCTTTCAGTTGTAATCTTTGTTTCAAGGGATGCCTCTATGGATAAGATAAAGAAAAGAATGTGGCATAAATACAAAAGATATCTATTTTAAAAGTAAGAGTTCTTTAGAGAGATATATTTAGGCATAGAAAAACTCACAATCCTACTAGAGGATCCCAGCCCAAGTCAACTAACCATTGATTTCTGGGAAAATCAATGGACCTACATTGACCTGCAGAGGTCACTTAATCCAATTCCTTACCTCATGCAAGAATAATAACAAGCATTTATGAAGTGATTTATGGTTTATAAAGTTCTTTATACATATTAATCCATTTGATGCTCATAGCAACCCACTGAAATAGATTCTGTTACTTACCCTATTTCACAGATAAGGAAACTGAGTCACAATGAGGTTACCTGATTCTCTCAGAGTCACAAAACAATTATCAGAGGCAAGATCTGAACTCAGATGTTAATAAGTCTCAACCTATAGCCACTAGGACAGCTCCTCACCTGGTAATTATCCCATCTCTCTTTAATTATCTCAAGCTTATTCCCTTTCATTGCAGAGAGTCTCCTTTACATGTATGTGGATATTTCTTCCATATGACTTGAGAGACTGAAAAGTTCAAGTTGTTCAGAAATTCTCCTTCTTTGTTTCACTAGGTTGTGAGTCCTTCAGTTCAGATACTTCATCCAAGCAATGAGCTGAGCCCAAAACAGAACAGGGTGAAGAGAGTGATCTGGATTACCTTTGGAAAATTGCCCAGCACTTTTATTGACTAATTTTCTCCCTGAATCAAAGGCCCATCTTTTTTACATCAATATTTTCTCAATGATGGTATATGGCTTTAAGCCTTAGAAAGCAGCAACCTCCAAAGAACTAAAGTTGTACATCACCCAAAGGACTATGAAAAGGTGACTTATGAGGGTGTTGGCTGCTACATATTACCAAGGAGGAGATAGAGAAAAGATGTTGTCCCAATGATGTAAGATATGAATAGGAGGCTAGCCAATCATATAGCAAGATTTGGGGATTGTCCAAGGACAACCCAAATACTCCATTTATGTATATAGCAATGGTGTAATTCCAATTCCAAAACACCAAGTCAGTATATTTTAGTATTAGAGTAACCTGAATTCAGATCCTAGCTGTGACATAATGCTGGCTGGGGAACTTAAAGCAAGTGACTTCCTCTCTCAATGTCATGCCTCTTTCTCCCTCTCCCCCATGCCTTCCTCTTAGATGTTCAGTTGCAGAATAGTTGCTGATTTTCATTGGTAGAGAGTGTTTCTTCCCAGATGGCTCTAGGGTATTCCTGGTAAAGAAAAAAATTTTAAAGGAACAAAATACTTTTTTTTCCTCGATAGTATTTTATTTTTCCAAATATATGCAAAGATAGTTTTCAACATTCATTTTGGTAAGATTTTGTGTTCCAAATTTTTTCTACCTCACCTCCCTATTACCTCCTTTTCAAGACACTGAGCAATTTGATATAGGTTAAACATGTACAATCCTTCTAAATGTATTTCCATAAAGTATTTTCAATATTGATATTTGCAACCCATACAACATTTGTATCTAGCAATACTACTCTGGATAGTTCATCTCTGAATAAAAATTTTAAAAAGCCCTGCTATAATATATTTTCTGCTATAGTACCATGAGGAGAGTACACACTACTCTCTCTCTCTCTCTCTCTCTCTCTTTTTTTTTTTTTGTAATTGTTTTTTGTAATTGAGTGGGCATCTAAAGATCTGAGATTTAATGCTGGTTATATTATATTACTAACATCCTATATCCTTGACTAAATCACTTAGATCCTAGACTTCAAATTTCTTGTCTAAAAAATGCTGGGGTCAGAGCAAAATTATATTGATGACTCTTATTTCTTCCTCAGCTCTCAACAAAGAGGCCTGATCAACCATTTTTTAAAGAGTTATTTTTGAGTCATGTCACACTTTCCATGACCTCATTTGGAGTCTTCTTGGCAAAAATACTGGTGTGACTTGTCATTTCCTTCTCCAGCTTCTTTTACAGATGAGGAAACTGAGGCAAACAGGTTAAGATGACTTGCCCAGGATCACACAGATAATGTCTTAGGCCAGATTTGAACTCATGAAGTTCAATTTCAGAATTTTCCTGATTCTAAGTCCAGTGCCCTATCCCCTGCACCACCTACTTGCCCCAAGGGAGAAGGAGGCAAAATATAGAGTTGAGACCCAGCCTTGTTCTCTGGTTTTAACTAAAGGATGAGCCATAGTTACAGGAATCACAGTCTGTTTAAAGATATATCACTGGAATAATGTAATGCCACAGGCCAGAATGACCTCCAAAAGTATGTGTTTGGGAGTTTGCATCTGGAGCCCAACTGCTTGAAGTGAGCCAGACCCCCACCCCTTACTCTTCCAGCCCTCCAAGCTCAGAACAGCTGAAATCAGTACAGAGTGCCAGTGCTGGAACAGACTTTTCTGAGGGGCATGTGAAGTTCAGCTAGGGGCCCTGATCTGCCTTCGTTTATGCTCTTTCCTCCCATTCACCCTATGTCCTCAAGGCCAAAGTCTGAGTGGATTCCGAGGGGTAAGTGGGGAGAGTTAATATGAAGGGGCTGTGTAAATGGGGAGAAAATAGGAGACTAGAGTGAAAGCATGAGGCATCTAAAGTACAGAATCAGGGAAGGGGAAAAGAATGGAAGAAATTAGAGGGAGAGAGCAGGTAAAGAGAGGAAATGTGATTGTCAGAATAATGATGGACGGAAGTGGCATGGAGAGGCAGAGAAAAAAGGAAGAAAGAAATTGGGGAAGAAAATGAAAAGAGTAAGGAAAAGTTGTTTGAATAAAAATGGGGAAACAGAGAAAGAGAATAAAGTAGAGAGTCATGATTGGGGGAATTGGTAGCTGGAAGAGAGAGAATGTAGAGATTAGGGAGAAAGAATGGGCAGGAGACAAGGGAAAACACAAAGGAATAGGATGTGCTTGCTACCTATATCTCAAAGGTAAGAGAGGGCAAGACAATGATTGAATATGTATGTATGGGGGAGGAGAGAAAGAGGGGGGGAGGGAAGGAGGGAGAGAGAGAGTGGGGAGGGGAAGGGAAGGGGAAAGAAGGGAAGGAGTGAGAGAGATTTGGTTGGAATCCATATGTAAATTTTCTAATTCACCTAATCTCATGGCTTTAACAGTTCTTAATGCTCTCACCACCACCATACTCTCCCCAAAATACTAGTTATAAAGAGTCACACACTGGGTGGAGGGTGGGAAGTGTTGTTTAATGACATATAAACATTATCAAGTATGGGGAAAGATTATTGGAGTGGGAAGGAACACCAAGCCTAGACTCAAAAAGATTTGAGTTCAAATTTCACCTCAGGTATGTGCTATCTGTGTGATCCTGCACAAGTGACTAAATCTTTATTTGCCTTAATCTATTGGAGAAGGAAATAACAAGCCATTCTAGTAACTTTTGCCAGAAACTCCATGTACATCATTAGTGTGCCATTATATACATAGGGTCAATGAAGACTGACACAAATGATTGATTGAACAACAACACAACAGGTGTAATAGATGGAGCATTTATTAAGTGCTCACTATATTAAATACTATGATTACAAATATAAGCAATCAGAACAGTTCCTGTCTTTAAGGAGCTTACATTCTAATGGAGGAAAGTAGCATAAAAGGGGATGGGACTGGACCTTTGATTTCATTAGTATAGAAAACTCCCAGGTGAAAAAGGAAATCCCATTTATCAGTACAAGTCAATATGTTCTCTATGACTTATTGTCTTAAAGAGTTGATTAAAGTAATGAAAAGTTAAGTGATTACTCAGGTCATACAGCCATAAAATAACTAGAGGTAGTACTTGAACTAGCTCTTTCTAGCTCTGAAATAAGAATTTGTCCATATACCAAGCTACCTCTGCACTGTATGTGTGTGTGTGTGTAGAGAGAGAGATATATAGAGAGATATATACATATATTCATACACATATCTGTTTATCTGTGTATACATGTATTTTATGTGCAGATATACATGTATGTATCACAGATTGTGTACACACATATGTATATGTATATATATATATATTTTTTTTATATATGCATGTATATCCATCTATCTATCCTCTAGAAACCTCTCCATCCTGGAAAATTACTACAATGCTAGAATTCAGAAGTATGCTGCCCACTGTGGCTTCTCCCTCTGAACGGATTGTTTCTCCTAGAACCTCCATTTTAGGAGGGAATCCAAGTCAGTTAGGTCTCCATTTCTTTCTAGGCTGCCCTACATACTTCTCTACCATACTCCAGTAACCTCTGTATCCTAGAAGATCACTCCAGTGTTAACCAGATATCTAGAAAGTCCCCTTCAGTCTCTCCCTTTTATTGAATGGTCCTTCTAGAACCCCCATTTAAGAAGAATCCCCAATCTAACCATCTCTTCTTTATTTTTCACCAGACTGCAATCTGAACTTCTCCATACTTCTTAAAGAATCTTCCCCTTCCCTTTTCAGATTCCTTTATGTGTTGTCTTTCTGCATTAAAATATAAGCTCCTGAAAGTCAGGGACTGACTTTTTCCCCTCTTATTTGCATTTGTGACACTGGCACAGGCACCTAGTAAGCACTTAAAATTTTTTGTTGATTATTAATTGATATGGCACAGATATATATCATACAATATATGAGGTAAAGAAATAGAAAATTATACCATATTTTGTTTTTTAAGCCCAAAATAAAGATATTGGAGTGCATCTTCTCTTGAGTGCCTTTCCAGTACTTAGAATAAAATGAGTTATTATTCAGTTATTTTCAATCATGTCTGACTCTTCGGGATCTCATTTGGGGTTCTCTGGCAAGAGAATAAAATAATTTGTTATTTCCTTCTGCAGTTCATTTTATGGATGAGGATACAGAAGCAAAGATGGTTAAAGGATTTTCCCAGAGCCATACAATTGGTAAGGATCTGTGGTCAAATTTGAACTCATGAGTCTTCCTGATTCCAAGCCCAACATTTAAGCCATTTTGCCACCTAGCTGCCCTAGAATGACATAGAATCCTTCAGGAAATATTTATTAAGCGCCTGCTAAATACTAGACATTATGCTGGGTGCTATTACTAAAAACATTAGATAAAATGTAGATCCTTCTCTCAAGAAGCTTATAGCCAAACATTGGAAAGTCATAAATGTAAATAACTAATACAAAAGGATCTGTAACCAATGTAAAGGAGTGGCAAAACGCTATGCAAAATTTAAAGACAAACATCGTTTTCAATTGAGGAAGGTCAGAAAAAACTTTGTAAAGAATGTAAAGTCGTGCAGCAAAAGAAGACTTTCAAATGATGCAGAGTTTGGGAGTTAGTTCTTGGTTTGGGGAATGAAGGGAGGAAAATGAAGGATGGTGGCTAATCCTGTTTGGTTGGAATGTAGAGTGGGACTAGGAGAAGATAAGAGTAGAAAGGTAGATTGAAACCAGATTGCAGAAGGTCTTAGTGTCAAGATTAGAAGGTTATACTATCAGTAGGCTAGGGTAATGTGGCGAGGAGGAGTGGGAAGCTAAGAGTGGGGAGGGACATATGCAGACCTGAAAATAAAATAAAATTGATTTTTAAAAAAAGGATGTAATCTACTTGGTAGACAATAGGGAGCCAATGAATGCTTTTGAATTGAACTTCTGAACAATCTAAGTAATTTTAGGTAACAGAGAGTAAATAATCTAGAGGCAGCAAATATAGGAAGGTATTACAATATTCTGGGATGAACAAGTAATTGAAGGGCTCTGTTCTATCTTAGCACTCTCTATCTCCTACCATTTCTATTCTTGCTAGTTTGGCTTCTGAAAAATTAGGCCCATTGGAAGCAGGGCTCGTTCAGCTAGCAAAGGTTCTGAAGGCTGAGATCAAACAGCAAGGGAGAGTAAGCTATCTGGTGGTTCTTCGTGCAAGAGAAATAATCAGAAAGAAGGGGTTGGGGAAGGGGGAAGAAAGGGGAGGATATGTGAATGCTGATCAGAGGAGAACAAGAGGAGACTCACTGGGGTGAGTACAGTGGAAGTGAAAAGAAAATGATTGATGCAAGAAATAGTACTAAGATGGAACCAATGAGGTTTTGTAACTGATCAGTTTCAGGAATAAAGACAAGAAAGAGTCCAAGATAACCGTTCATCCTGGTATGGTTATTTTTTAGTGGAAATCAAAAAGGTGAGAACAAAAGTTATGTTGATTATAGGAGGAGTTCCTGAGTTCAATTTGGGGTGTATTGGGTTTGATGTGCCACTTGAACATCTTGGTGGAAATGTTCATCAAATAGAAATTAGGGGAAGTTCAGCTGTAGTGTTCTAGATTTGGGGATCATCTACAAAGAGGTGATAATTGAAGCCATGAGAGTAGGTGAAATTACTAATGGCAAAAGTATAGTGAAGAAAAAATGATGAAGACAGAAGCTTGGGAATATACTCCAATTTAAAAAATTTCACAAATCTTTATTTTCTCTCCCTTTCACTGACAATTATTTGAAAAACAGAAGAAAAATAAGGACACATAACAAATATGGAATGTCAAATAAAATTAGATTCTTCCATTTGTCACATGCACGGTGATCCATGTTTCAAGGAATGGAACATAATCCAGAAAAGGAAATCATTGGAATGAGAAGTAAGAAAAGAATTAGGGGTGAAGAGTTTAGAAGCCAAATAATGAGTCATACAAAAAGTGCCATGTTATCAGGTGCTACAGAGAGGTCAAGGAAGATGAGAATAGAAAAAAAGGACCAATAAAAATTCATTCAAGGTCTTAGAAATCATTGTTTCCTCATAGTAATTGGGATGAAATCAAATTGGAAGGCAGCAAGGAATGTATAGATTGTTAGGACATGGAATAAATAATTGAAACTTCTTTTTCTAGAAGATGTCATAGTAAAGGGGAACACAGTGCAATAGTTTGAGGAAGTAGCAGGATCAAGAGAAAATTTTACTTTCATTTTGGAAAAAAAGTTTGTCTCATTTTGTTTTGTCTTTTTAGATTAAAGAAGACCTGACTAGATGTTTTAGACAATGGGAAAGGAATCCAAAGAGATAGAGAGATTAAAAGTCTGGTTTGCAATGGAAAAGCAACCTGATACAGTGGAAAGAACTTCAACTCGGAAGTCAGAGGAACTGACTTCAAATCCTACCTTTGACGTTTACAATCTGTATGACCATTTAACTTCTCTGTTTCTTCCTTCTTTCATCTGGAAAATGAAGGTAAGGAGCTAGTCTCTAAGTTCCCTTCCAACTTTAGATCTATAATCTTAAGATGCCCCAATATTGTGGCAGCTAGGTAGCATAGTGGATAAAGCACCTGCCCTGGAGTCAAGAGGATCTGAGTTCAAATTTGATCCCAAATACATTAGCTGTGTGACCCTGGGCAGGTCACTTAACCCTGATAGTCTCAAAAAAAGAAGCTGTAGGGATACCTGATGGAAAAGTCAGAAGAGACAAGCACATGATAGGTGCTCAGTCCTTGTTGCTGGGTAAGGATATTGGAGAGAGAAGTGAGCATTGAGTAAGAAGGATCAAGAAGGAGAGAGACTAGATAAAAAGTTAACACTCTTTTTATATAGATCATTTTGGGCTCTGTTCTATCTTAGCACTCTCTATCTCCTACCATTTTTATTCTTGCTAGTTGGGCTTCTGGAAAATTAGGCCCATTCTAATGGGCAGAGCTCATTCAGCTAGCAAAGGTTCTGAAGGCTGAGATCAAACAGCAAGGGAGACTAAGCTATCTGGTGGGTCTTCGTGCAAAAGAAATAATCAGGAAGAAGAAGGGGTTGGGGAAGGGGGAGGAAAGGGGAGGATATGTGAATGCTGGTCAGAGCTTCCCCCCATCCTCAGAGAGATCTGTTCTCCTCATGTTGAGCCAAGTAAGATCTCCCACTCCAGAACATCTTTGATTAATAAGAAGCGGAAAGATAAGCTGCGTGATAATTAATAAATCATTAGCAGCATTACTTTTCATCAGATAAGACAATTAATTACTCCCATTTCCTTTAAAAAATGCCATGGCAGTGTAGGCTGACTCACTGCAAGCTGATTTTTATGAGAAATCCAATTCTAATAAGGAAAAAGCACTGAGCTCACTACAAGCAAAATCCAAATGGAAATAAGGATAAAGGAATGGGTGTTGCCTCACTCCATGGAGCTAACTCTCCAAATTTGGTCAATAAAGCAGTTCCACTGAACCTTATGGAAAGATAGGGGTTCTGTATTTCACCTCCATTTAAACTGCAACTGAGAAGATTCCACATATAAGAAACAATATGGACTAGTGGATAGCACACTGGATTTGGAGTCAAGATCTGGGTTCAAATCTTGCCAAAGACACTAACCATGTAGCTCTCAGCAAGTCATCTAACCTCTCTATGCCTTAGTTTACTCACTTGTAAAAGGAGGGGGATGGACTTGATGGCCTTTGAGATCCCTTCCAACTCTTTAAGATCAACTTCCAACTTCTCTAATCCTATGAAACTGAATAAATCCATCCTTGATTAGGTATCCTGGAGAAAAATTGTATCAACATAGATTCTCTGGTCCTACTTCTGCTTTCCACTAGGATGTTCTGTTTTTCCTATAAAGTATCTATTGATAGTTGAGAATCATGGCATTCAGATATCTAAATCTTGACAAAGATACTGGAGTAATTTGCCTTTTCCTTCTCCAGCTCATTTTACAGATAAGGAAACTGAGGCAAAAAAGGTTAAGTGACTTGCCCAGGGTCACTCGACAAGAAATATCTGAGGTCCTATTTGAATTAAGGTCTTTCTAACTCCAGGCCCAGCACTCTATTCTCTATCTAGATGTTGCAGGAAAGGGGTACAAGAAATAATGTGTGTCATTAAGAACTAGAAAAATATGGATCATAGCTGGAGCTGGGAGGGATCTCAGAGGTTATTGAGCCCAACCTCCTCATTTTATGGATTATTATACTAAGGCCCATAGAAGTAAAGATATTTACCAAAGTATGGAGTTTTCTGAGATTAAGTTTTAGGGTTAAGTTGTAATCAACATTCTAGTGACCTCATTTACATACTCTATACAATATAAAAGAGAAGTTATTAGAGGCTATTAATCATCTCTCTACCTTTCTTTCTCTTTCTCTCTGTCACTATATATACTTGGTTTGCTTTTAATGATCATTTCAATCTGCAAAACACAGAGGAAGCAATACAAAGAATTATTACTCTGCATCTGATTCTTACCAAGATGAGGAACTTGTTGCCAAAGTAAAAATGACAGAACAGGAGGAAGAAACCATGATATTTTTGAGTTCATGATAGATATGGCAGAAAAAGCAAAATATAGTGTGACCAAAAATCTAGGTTTAGAGAGTGGATCAGATTAAAAAGAGTGTAGAGGAAAAATAGGTAAACTACCATGGCCTAAAACTCTACAGAGCAAGATGACCCAAGAGGGATGAAATGTTTTCAGGAACAGAACCTTGACAATATAAACACAAATTATTCAATAAAGCAGAAAATAGGGAGCTATCTAAAGAGACTTGTTGAGGATGCACAGGAAACTCATTCTACCAACAAGATTTTCAAAAGATATGTACATTAAAATGGTCAATATGAAGAATTTAGAGAAACTTAGGAAGATTTATATGAACTTATTTAGATAACTACATACGTGATCACAACAATAATATAAAGGAAAATAATTTGAAAGACTCCAAAACTCTAATAATGTAATCACTATCATGCCTTCAGAAGACTGATGCATGCAAAACATGCATCCTGCCTTTTGGGAGAAAAGTGATAAACTATAGGTAGAATGGATTTAGACATGATTAATGTATTGTGCTGCTTTATTATATCTATCTATATTTGTTATAAAGAAAGGATGTATTGTGAAGGGGGAATCAGTAAGAAGTTACAGAGATACAAAATTAAAAAGAATTAAATGAATCAATAAGACTTAAAAACACATAAAGTAAAATCAAGTTTTTTTAAAATACAGAATTGGAGCAATTTTGTTACTCCCTTGCTATATGCTTTGCAAAATAACTTATTTATAATTTCATTTGTAATCTTTGTGGGTTTTGTGTATTTGAATGTTTATTGATGGTTGTTAAGCTCATAACAAAAAATGAAATATCTTGGGAGAAAGGACATGTAAAGAAAACAGAATATTGTGGCTAACTGAACAGAGAAAATAAAGAACTGAAACAGAAGATAGGTGAAAACATGGTAAGATAATCTCATGGTAAGACTTCCCTCAATGAATTTAATCTTTCAGGCCCCAAAAATAACATGGCAGAGTTTAGGAGGGGGGCGGATTTGAAAGATAAAATTGTTGAATTTCTGTCTTTGAAATATCACAGATAATATTAAAGAACTTATAGAATTAGTGATATCCAAATATTATTCTCTATTTCTTTTACTGGAAATGAAAAGGATTTTTTATATTATATGCCTGGGAATTTGATTTCAATTTATGGAAAAATTCTATAATGTATTACTGAAAAACTGTTTGTGAAGAATTAGAAAGAAAAATGAGGATTATTAAGAGTCAGCCCATATCCAAAAATATAAGACATGAAAAACTAATATGATTTTCTTTCTTTACAGGGTTTTTTACCTGGTAGATGGAGAAAAACTATAGACAAAATATATTTGGTTTCAGGAAAGAATTTGGCAAAGTCTTTAATGATATCCTTGTGGATGAGATGGAACATGATGACCTGAAAGACAATATCATTAGGTAGAATGAGAATGGCTTATATAACTAAACCCAAAGAATAGTCAACAATGTATTAATATCGAATTAAAAGGAGGTTTCTAGTGAAGTGCTTCTGAAATATATCCTTGGTCCTGTGTTGTTCAATATTTTTATCAATGACTTGGATCAAGGCATGAATTAATTCATTCATTATATGGCACACATCACCTTTTACAAGAGACACAAAGCTGGGAGGGAAAACAGATTCATTGAATGACAAAATCAGGATAAAAAATCTCTAGACATTAGAACAATGAGCTAAATGCAATACAATAAAATTTGATAATGCTATCAATAAAGCCTTATACTTTGGTTTTTTAAAAAGATGGATTTTTCTCTCCCAACATGGCTCATAAGGAAATATATTTTTAAAAATGCATGTACATGTATAACAAAAAAAAGTTTTTATGTATAGCTGGGGAAAATTAAAATTTTAAAAAATAAACTATAAAAGTGTGGGATATGTGAGATATAGCTAGATAATAATTCTTGTAAAAAAAACTAGATGTTTAGTGAACTACAAATTACAAATTAGATAATATAGTTAGGTTTTTTAAAAAAATGCTTCTTTAATTGCACTCATAGAAGCATAATGTTGAAAACAAAAGAAACCATAATCAAATTGTTTTCTGCTTGGGTCCAAGAATATCTAGAATACAATAATAAGGTGAAAAGTATCTTTAAAAAGGATGATCAGAATGATGAAGAACTTGGAAAAGATATCACATAAGAAATGGTTGAAAGAACTGGAGAAAGTTATCCTAAAGAAGAGAAGATTTAAGGCACCTATGATAGCTGAACTCAAGTATCTGAAAGGGTGGCATATGGTAGGGGGAATCAGACTTATTCCTTGCCTCCTTGCCTCCTTCTTAATTCTGTCTTTTGAAGTCAGTGACAAAAATTCTAAACCATAAGTCAACCTTTCAGATACTTGGAGACAGCTATGATGACTCCCTCCCTCACCTCTAGCCTCAAATTTTTTTCTTCTTTAGGTTAAATAACTCTAGTTCCTTCAGGTGATTCCCACTTGAACTAACGTTCTTCACCACGCTAGCTTCTTTCCTTTGCATGCTCCCCAGATCATCAACATTCTCCTTGCAATGTGGCACCCAGAACTAAACACAATATTCCTGATGTGATCTAACAAGATCAGAGTATTGTGGAACCTAGTCTTAGGCACTATGGATTTCTAAAGGCAGCCTAACATCACATTAACTTTTAAAAAATTTCTCCCCAGTACCTACTTTCACCTGTCCTTAATGTTGAGACTGAAATAATTTTCTCTTAAAATCCCTCCAATAATTTGTTCCCTTTCTTTGAACCAGATCTTTCCCAAGGCTGAGAAGGGAACCTCCTGGCAATCTTTTGGCAATCTTTGGCAACCTACTTGCAATCATGGAAGCAGGGAAAAATGAAGAATGTTCCCCTAAGTCCTTCCCTCCAAAACATATACAAATAACTATAATACTAGGTAGAACACTATACCCCTTAAGAAAGAAATTCAAAAAGGTGGGACTTAAAATAAGAAAGAGAATACCTGTAATTAAGGGGCAGTTAGGAGAAAGATTGGGAAATTTATTCTGAAAGAGGTGGCAACTTCCCTGGGTCTTGAAATATAAATTAATAATCACTGAAAATTTATTTATTAAGCACAATGTATAAGGTACTGTGCTAGCCCCTATGGGCACAAATAAAAAATTGTGACAATCCCAGCCTTCTTGAATGAAGGGGTTCCCTATTTTATTCTAAAGGGAAAGACAACACACACACACAAAAGAATCATGATAAAGAAGTGAATTTTTGTTTTCAAGAATCATAGAAATGATGGGTAGAGCCACAGGGCAGAAAGTTAAATCCTTTCCAGAGGCAACTGTAGTATTGATTTGATCATGATTCCAGAAGAAGAGGAAACTGAGGGAAAATGAGGAACATTTTCCACAACATGTGTCCAGAGTGTATGAATGTGGATTATAGTATGGATTCTGCTATTTAATCAGGCAGATAAATTTGTGCTCATTCTAATGACAATCAACATCACCCGAAGGCTGGAGTTCTAAAACTGAATGGGTTAATTCATACAGAAAGGAAGGCATGATGTCTGATCTGGTAGAGAGACACCTACAGGGTAGAAAGCAAAAGACACCAAAATTTGATGACTGGCTGGATTTGTAGCATGTTCTGAAAGGGAGGAGTCATCTATTTTCCCTGGTGTTTGCCATGTAATTTGACTTCTTCCTCTCTCCTTAGAATCTTAGAATGTGAGTGATATTTCTCTAGATGGGTACAAAAAAGTCATTTCAAGTGGAGGAGGCTGGATGAGCAAAGGTATGGCAGTAGATAATTCAAGACACTTGTAATAATCCAGTCTAGCTAGTGTACAGAATGTGTATGTATGTGTGTATGCATGTAAATATATAAATTATCTTTCTCTCTGTCTCTGTCTCTGTCTCTGTCTCTCTGCCTTTCTCCCTCCCTCTCTCTCTTCCTCTTCCTCCCTCTCTTTCCTTGTTTTCCTTCCTCTTTTCTCCCTCTTTCTTCCTCTCTTTCAGCCTTCCTCTTTCTCCTCCCCTCTCTCCCTCTCTCTCCCTCCCCCGCCCCCACCTTGGAAAGGCTCATTAGGAATGGTACTAAACCAAGAAGGCAGAAGGCCAGATTACGGAAACTCTCAAATATCAGGCTAAGGAGCACTTTATTTGGTGGATGATGGGGAACACTGAGGGTTTTTGTGCAGGGGAGGGACATCATCAAAACTGTATTTTAGGGAGATTGCTTCTCCTTTTCTTGTGTTCTTTGCCAACTGGATATTATTCCAATTAGTGAGGAGTCATTCTGACTGAGTTTGCTGGATTGAAACTCAGGCTTTTTAAAAAATCTATTTTGCCAAGCAAGATATACTACAGATATCTTTGCTCTAGATATACTGTAGTCATGAATTGCCATTTTCAGTTTTCCCTACAATTTCCCCAGGAGCCAATGGATCAACTTCATTGCGTTTTTTAAAAAGTTTTTTTGGATCCAAGTGATATTTTTTTCCTATGTCTAGAGTTCTTCCCCGAATTTCAGTGAAATTCCACCACCATCCTCAAAACCCATCAAATAAAGACTGCATTTGTATGGCTTCCCTCATTGTCTTCTGATTGGCTGTCAGCAGGTGTCTAACCCTACCTCTTCTCCAGCACTCTAGCCAGATGTGTGGTGGCTAGGAAAGGCTCATGATAACATCTGGCAGATTAAGGATTCTGGGTTAGATCTGGAGTGTTAGTGTTGGCCCATTAGACTCATAGAGATTTTCTAAGAAAATCTCAGCTCTCAAAATATCCAGCTTAGGCTGTGAATCTCATTAAACAGAAATAAAAAGGTGGATACCATATGCTGAGTCTAATGTATAGTTATGAGTATGTCTTTCTATCTCTCCAAATTCTATCCAAACCTTCAAGACTCAAATGAGATCCAACATTTTTAAGGAAGTCTTCACTGACCAATCTCACCACCAGTAAACTCTCCATTTTCTGCACTCCTGTCTTGATAGCCTTCACAGTTAATATGACCCGGGGACTACATCAGCAATCACTGGTAATCAAAAGTCACGTGACTAACCATACGGCCTTGAAAGTCTAGTATAATTTAATATTCTAATGTAGAAATTAGAGCTCTTGAAAAACAGCAGATGGCATGAGAAACAGCTTAAGTCTTAATGTCACTGGCATACTTCAATTAATTGTCATATATAACTCCTGAAAACTTACTTCTTTCAGAGACCTCCCTTAACACTCTATTTTTACCTCTCTTAACTTGCTGTATTTGGTATGATAGGGTTCTGAAACATATACAGTGTGCTTTGGATGGTGTCTTCCCAAGTAGAGAACCTATGTCTTAGAGTCATGATAATATATAATGGAAGTATTTTGGAAAGATTGGGAAATATGTATGGACATTCTACAACTGGTTCCAGTCTGCTATCCATTGGGTTAGGAGAAGCCTTTTTTGATTGTCTGTGTGGCTGGAGGGGGTGATGATAAGAGAAGGAGAATCTTCTAGTCCATAAGTATTTATTAAGTGCCTACTATGTGCCAAGTGCTACTATGTGCTGCACTAAGCACAGGAGACACAAAAAAAAGGGCAGTCCCTGTCTTTGAGAAATTCACAGTTTAATGAGGGAAATGAAAACAAACAAATAGGTGCAAGCTAATTATATATAGGGTAATAGGAAATAATCAATAGAGAGAAGGGTCTGGAAAGGATTGGGAAAGAATTGCTATAGACAGTAGAATTTTAGCCACATTTGAAGAAAGACAGGAGATCAAAAATAAGGAAAAAGATTCTTCCAGACATGGGAGAGACTATGAAAATGTCCAGGGCCAAGAGAAGAAATGGATTCTTTGACTAACAGGAAGAAAGCCAGAATAGGTATGTGGAGGGCTATAAAGCCTCCAGAAAAGATTGGAAAAGTAGAAGTGAGTTGGAGGTGATGCTAGATTATAAAGGGCTTTGTACATCAACTAGAGGTTGATCTTGGAGGTGATAGGAAGCTACTGGAGTTTTGTTTTGTTTTTATTTTTGAGTTGAAGGGTGTATGCATGACAGGATCAGACCTGTGTTTTAGGTAAATCATTTTGGCAACTGAATAGAGTATGGATTGGAGTAGGGAGACTTGGATGAAGACTGACTCACCAACAGGCTATTGTAATCATCCCGCTATGAGATGATCAGTACCTGCACCAAGATGATAACATTGTCAGAGGAGAAAAAGAAGTACTTTGGAGGAATATTACAAAGGTAAAATTGACAGACCTTGGCAACCGAATGGATATGGAGAGGAAGGAGGGGTGTAGTTTGAAATTGTGAGGAGTTGAAAATGATGTCTTGGCCTAGTCTCTTGCTCCAGTCCTTCCAGTTCTTCTACTTGAGGTTGGACTTTTTTAATTTTCAACAGTATTTTATTTTCCAAATACATGTAAAGATAATTTTCAACATTCAACATTTGTAAGACTTTGTGTTCCAAATTTTTCTCCCTTCTTTCCTTACCTTCCCTCCCCAACACAGCAAGTAATTTTATATAAGTTAAATAGGTGCAGTTTTTAAAAACATATTTCCCTATTTGCCATATTGTGCAAGAAAAATCAGCCCAGAAGCAGCTACACCCAAAGAAAGAACACTGGGAAATGAATATAAACTGCTTGCATTTTTGTTTTTCTTCCCAGGTTGTTTATACATTCTGAATCCAATTCTCCCTGTGCAACAAAAAAACTGTTCGGTTCTGCACACGTATATTGTATCCAGGATATACTGTAACCTATTCAACATGCAAAGGATTGCTTGCCATCTCGGGGAGGGGATGGAGGAAGGGAGGGGAAAAATCGGAACAGAAGTGAATGCAAGGGATAATGTTGTAAAAAATTACCCTGGCATGAGTTCTATCAATAAAAAGTTATTTAAAAAAAGAAAAAAGAAATATCAGCCCAAAAGGAGAAAAATATGGGAAAAAAATAAACAAACAAACAAAAAGTGAAAATATTATGCTTCAATCCATACTCAGTCTCTGAAGTTTTCTCTCTGGATATGTATGGCATTTTCTATCCCAAGTCTATTGAAACTAACTTTTGCTACTAACATTTTTGCACATGTGGGTTTTTTTTTCCTTCTTTTATGATCACTTTGAGATACAGATCCCGTAATGACATTGCTGGATCAAAGGATATATACAGTTTTGGGCATAGTTCCAAAATGCTCTCCAGAATGGTTGGATCTTTTCACAACGCCACTGAAATTGGACTTCTTTATTCATGGTGAAAAATAATGCTGTAAGAGGAAAAAACTTGAGGTCTTCTTATTGAGGTAAGAAAGGGGCTTCAAAAATGTTTGTGGCAGCCCTGTTTGTAGTGGCTAGAAACTGGAAAATGAATGGATGCCCATCAATTGGAGAATGGCTGGGTAAATTGTGGTATATGAATGTTATGGAATATTATTGTTCTGTAAGGAATGACCAGCAGGATGAATACAGAGAGGCTTGGAGAGACTTACATGAACTGATGCTAAGTGAAATGAGCAGAACCAGGAGATCATTATACACTTCGACAACGATATTGTATGAGGATGTATTCTGATGAAAGTGGATTTCTTTGACAAAGAGACCTGAGTTTCAATTGATAAATGATGGACAGAAGCAGCTACACCCAAAGAAAGAACACTGGGAAATGAATATGAACTATTTGCATTTTTTATTTTCTTCCCGGGTTATTTTTACCTTCTGAATCTAATTCTCCCTGTGCAACAAGAGAACTGTTCAGTTCTGCAAACATATATTGTATCTAGGATATACTGCAACATATCTAACATATATAGGACTGCTTGCCATCTAGGGGAGGGGGTGAAGGGAGGGAGGGGAAAGATCGTAACAGAAGCGAGTGCAAGGAATAATGTTGTAAAAAAAATTACCCTGGCATGGATTATATATATCCATATATATAATATAAAGTTATTATTAAATAAAATAAAATTAAAAAAAAAAAGAAAGGGGCTTTAGTCCTTACCCTCTGTATTTGTTCTCTTCACTTCCAGGTGAAGTGATTGGGACCTCTGATCCTATGAGCTATCAATGATCAAGATAATACCCGGGCTGTCTACGCAACAACAGTGCTTCAAGGAGCAAGGGATGACCTTTAGAATGCAACCTTGCAGTAGATGAGACAAAGACTTATCTAACATTGATACCAAATTTTGATGTCAACATGTTGGAAACAATATTATGCAGGAACCAATTTTTGAGCCCACACCAACAGAGTTCCCCATCATAGTGGGGAAGAAATGGTCATGTTTTTGCTATTGCTATAGATTTAAAGTAAATATACTTTATAAAAACTAATTGATGTGATATGGTGAAATAGAACTGGAGTATTACTCACTGGTGGCTAAGTATACAGGGAACATAGCCCATGGGAGATCAAGCCAATGGCATTAGATAAAAACCTCAAACCCCTCAAATTACTACAGAATTGTGAGATAGAGACATTGCTAGCCTGGCTCTGGGAGAATAGGCCAGAGTATATTCACTGTATTTGGATTATAATTATTTTCATGTGGTGTTTATATCTGATACTAGATTACAAATTCGTTGAGAGTAAGGACTCTTCATTACTAATGTACTGGTCTCTCTATCCTCAATGACCAGTGCCCAACCATGGTGTTCTGACAGCCATTCCCCTCTTTGGATTTTATTTTCCTTATCTAGAAAATGAGAGATTTGAACCTGATGGCCTCAAAGGTCCCTTCCAATACCAAATCCTATAATCCTTACATTAAATTAAATTAGATATTGGATTGGATTGAGTTCAAAATGTCTTGTATTGTTCTCTTATTTCAAGCTTGTAACTCTTGTCTCCCCAACAAGAATGTGTGATTCCCAGGGTATCTTTTCCTTTTCTTCTATTTCCTGAAGACAATCAAAAGGGACACAAGACTCTTTTGCACAAGACAATGGACAAAGGAATTTAATATATTATTTCACTGATATAAGGAATTCTCAGATGAGAAAGCTCCATCTCTTAATGCAGGTGGTAACTTTCCTTCAATTTATAGTATTACAGACTAAGAGGACAGCTAGGTGATGCAATGGGTAGAGTGCCCATCTTGGAGTCAAGAAGACTCATTTTTCTGAGTTCCAATCTGGCCTAAGATACTTGCTAGCTGTGTGACCATGAGTCAGTCAGTTTACCCTGTTTACTTAAGTTTCTCATCTGTAAAGTGAGCTGGAGAAGGAAATGAAAAACTACTCCAGTGACTTTGACAAGAAAATCCTAAAATGGTCTCATGAAGAATCAGAGATGACTGAAAAATGACTCAGTAATAGCCACAGTGCCTACCATGGTGCTCTGACAGCCACTCCCTTCTTTTAATTTCAAAGTTTCAAGGACTATATCTTATATTATTTTGTTTATAACAAAGATTCATATTGTCATTTTTTTAGCACATAGAAAAATAGTTGGACTAGACAAGCGTCTTCCAATGGAGCCCTTCACTAATACTTCAAGCATTGTTCCGGTCATTTTAGCAAAGAAGTGAGCAAACACAAGGTAGGTATTTTATGAATATTTGTTCAATTGAACTAAACTGAACTAAGCAGAGTTGAATTGAGGAATGTTAGTAAGAGAGCTTGTGATCTAACTAGGATTACATGAAGAAAAGGCCTTTTTTCCCTCCAAGAATCCTTTCCTAGTCTCTCTAGACACATTCATCCCTTATTAGCCACTTTCTACTTCCCACATCCCCAATCCAAGTATCATTGAGTCTCCACTCTCTTACTTCCTCTTACATCCAAATCCCTTTCCAGTACCTACTCTTCTAATCTCTAAAGCCTGCCCTTTCTCTCCTTCCCTATTAGCTCAATGATCAAAATAGTTATCATTATGAGAAAAGAGCATGTTTTCCCCCATCCCCTTTCCCCTCTTCTTTCTGGAGGCTTGAGGGGAAGATTATAGGACAAGGAGTTTGGATGAAATTTTGAGTCATTATACCACATCCACTTAGAGTATTTGATTTCTTATCTTTTCTACTCACTCTTCAATCCATCCCTTTACCTCTCCAGTGTGTTGGAGGGCATGAATTTATTCTTAAAACTAAAGAGAATTTGCTAATTCTGTGAGAATTTGGGGAAGGCCTTGGACAGAACTGATGACATTCTAAGATCTTGCAAAAACCCAGACTGAGAATCACTAGGTGGGGCCGAAGAAATGAGAGTGTTGTTGGGTAGTTTTAGGTGTGTCTGACTCTTTGTGACCTCCTTTGGGATTTTCTTGGCAAAAACACTAGTGGCTAGCCATTTTCTTCTCCAGCTCATTTTTCAAATAAGGAACTGAGGTAAACGAGGTTAAGTGACTTGTCCAGGGTCACATGTCTAGGAACTGCCTGAGATCACATTTGAACTCAGGACTTAATGCCCAACACTCTATCTACCGCATCACCTACAAAGGACAATAGAAAAGGAAGGATGAGTGAGAAAGGAGGGAAGTGAAAGATAAATGAAAGAAATGAGAGTATTGGTAATAGGAGAGAAAAATAGAAGACAGAAGAAAAGGGAGAGGTTAGAAAATATTAAAACAGAGGAACAAGATGGGGGAATAAGAAACAGAGAGAGAAGGGAAGAGAGAACGGTTAGAAAAATAGAGACTTAGAGAGAAAATGTCCTTTTTCTCAAAAGGGATACCCGCACGCGTGTGTGTGGTATGTGCTTGCTTGCTTGCTTGTACGCTTTGCTCCGTGTTTGTCCGCTTACAAGGCCCATTATGTCAGCAGCTGTAGCAGGACTTTAATCCCCAGAGTAAATCGGCTTCACAAAATCCCCTTCTCCCTCCCGTTCAGCGCCCCCCACCTTTCTCCCCCCCACTCCCCGCCCGCCCCCTTTGGCCTCCCGTGCTCGCGCGCATCCGCTTCAATAAGGGCAGTGTGCACCTGCGGGGAGGGGCCGGGCGTCGGCTCTCCGGGGTTGATCTCCGGACGCGAAGCATTATAAAGTCCCGGGCTTTGCTTTTTGAAGAGCTGACAGCCCTGTCCCTCTCCGCCTGACCCCCGACCTGCAGGTGGGCCGAGCCATTGTCGCCGGCATGTAAAGCCCCACGCGGAGTTGTGCTGGGCGCTGCAAAGGGAGATCTATTTCAGGTTGGCGCAAAGAACAACAAACAGATGGACCCGATGGGGAGAAGTAACCCCCGCCCTGAGGTTTACTCAGCTATGAAGTTAATTTTCCCAAATATTTGTGCAATTTACAGAGCCAAGGTCCCTCAGTTGCCTTTCATAAAGTTGGTTACAACTGTTGATCCCGGTTTGTTTTTCCAAAACAAAATGCTTCGGGAGACGTTTGGAACGGCAGGGTGTCCCTTGTGAAACTGGAAGAAGCCATGAAAACAAATAATAGTGGCTTCCTCCAGCCCCTTCAGACGGTAATGAGGCTTTAAAATAAATATCTTATTTCCACCAAACAGAAACCCAAGCCAGACCAGAAAGACGGGAAAGCCCAGGCTCTCAACCTGTGGGAGCTACAGAAGACCACAAGAGTAAGCAGCCGAAGCAACCTATCATTAGCTCATTTGGCAATACTTCAGTTTTGTAACAATACAGTACAAAAAAAAAGTTATTGAGGAACTGCTGGGTGCAAAACACTCTGCTGGATACTTTTGAGAGATACAAATTTAAAATTAAGACACTAGAGAAGCTACTAAAGAGTGTGTGCTGCTGCCAAACTGGATAGTAGATTGTTTGTTTGTTACAATTATAATTTTCTTTGTGAACATTTACACCTCTGAAATCATCAGACACTTCAAATCGGGCTTGATTTCTACTTTTGTTGATTTCTATCCCTAAGATCGATGGAGAAAATGTTAAACTGAAAAGTGTATTGGGCACACTTGGGGTATTAAGATGCTTACCAACATACCCCCCTGGAAGTCACAAAACTAAAATACAACATTGTTATACAATTAAATACAAAAATAATACAATCTTATAAGATAGCATTAATGGATAACAAAACAAAGTACTGTTTGAGTTCTGAGGAAGAGGCTGTTGCTGACTTGGAGGTAGACCAAAGGAAGGCTGATTGCCATAACTCCTGATGAGATTTTGCCCTAGGGACTGTTGAATATTTTATTAGCGTGATCTAACTGTAGCAAAATGTACAAAGGCCTTGGGCCTCAGTGTCCTCATCTGTAAAATGAGGAAGTTAAAACAGTTGATGTCTAAAGTCTTATCCCACTTTGAGATGCTGTGATTGTTAATTATTGTTGATAGATTCTTTTGATTTTAAAGTGTCATTTAGTGAAAGTGAATTAAAGATAAGTAGCCATGGAAACAAAGAGAGTGTTTTCCCCTGTTTATAATCTTAGAACACATTTCTCCCCAGATCTATCCACTGATTACATCGCAACAAAAAGTAGATCTTATTTTGTTCCAGTGACATCTTTTCCCTGCCACCAGTCTCTCTTCCACTTTATCCTGTATTCCACTCTCTGATATTTCTTTTCCATATACAATGATTGTTACTACTCTGCTCAAAAACCTTCCATTGCCTCATTGATAAAGTCCAAGTTCCTTTGCCTGACATTAGAAGCTCTCTATAATCTGGTTTCAACCTACTTTGCCAGTCACATCATCTACCACATCCCTCTGCTCATTGTCTCTGCTAACTGAATATTCCATAACCTCAATATATCCTAAACCTTCTTCTGACCTAGTGTCTTCCACTTCCTGTTGCAAGTATTCCTTGAGAAAAGGCAATAAGGTATAACTTCTATTTTCTCAAAGTGATTTTCCCCTACACTAGACTTGCCCTTCCTGCAGCTTCTGCCTCAGGAGACAAAAGGAGGGAGATATTCCTCTGACAAAGTGTCTTCCATCTATTGCTGTGTGTTATCCCTTGAGAGAAGGTTGCTGGATGCCTATGGAATGACTTCCACCAGGACCAGCACAAGACAAATTCTACCTTCTACTGCCAGCCTGATCTTCCAGGACGTAGAGAACCTCTAGAGCAAAAAAAAAAAAAAACCTTCCCCTTGACCTCAGACCTTTTATCTCCCTTGGTAATTGTTACTTAAGGGAAAAAGAGACTGGTGATGAGTAGGACTTCTTTCTCCTGCTGTCCCTAATCTCCAACCTTCAGAGGGAAAAAAAGAATACTGAAACAGAGGGTTCTGATCATCTTATGTTTTATTTATTTCCAGTCTGATCTCCAGTTCCTCTGAGAAGAGGGCTAATGCTTTCCACTCAGTAATAAACAATCCTATACCTGATGATACCCTATCTTAATGAATCTGAATCCCTATCAAAACCCATTTCCCATCCCACAATCCAAATCCTTGTTCCCTGCCACCTAATAGTTCCAATCTGTGTTGATCAGAGTTCCCAAGGTCACTGGTCAAGGCAGAGGAGTTAGAATTCTCCTTTCTTCCAACTGACAATTCAAGCTTCTCTATTTCCATCAGTCAGGATCCTTTCCTCCTCAGAAGTTCATGCTATATTCATCTCTACCACCAAATCAAAATCCTGCTAGCTGTTGTCTACTAATGAACATTTGCCTTTCTTCCTCAATGAGCTGTGTCTGGCTCATATTTTTTCTCTCTTCCTTATTTTTGCCCTTACACTTTGGGACTTCAGTATTCAAATTGATTCTACTATCCACTCAGTTGCTCAATCTGCTTTCTATGAACTACTCCCTCTGTTCTTTTTCAGCCCTACATAAGAATGGTCATACCTTTGATCTTGTCATCACCCACAAATACACCACTTCCATATTTTAAAATTCCCCAATTCCCTTAATTTGATCATCTCCTTCCTACTTCTTTACTATACCCTGCTCTTTGTCCAGACCATGACCTTCAATCCCTTCACCCCCTCAGTTTCCTTCTAGGGCATTATCCCTGAACTAGCCACTTCCTCATCTCATATTACTCATATGCCTTCTGCCACTATCTCCCTCTTCACTCCTATCACAAGAGTTGGCCTTAGTTCTTACCAAGGCCAAACCCACTATCTGCACAAGTGATTCTATTCCATGCCATGAATCAGCCTTGGCTTAGTCTCTTGCTTCAGTCCTTCCAGTTCCAATGGACATTTGTTCAGATGGAAGGTTTAGCTTCCAGATTATCCCCTCTGCCATTCTTGCTCTTTCACTTATTTTCACTCTCCTCCTACTAGTTTCTTTCCTACTATTTACAAACATGTCCGTGTCTCCCCCATCCTCAGAAAATCCTCACTTGATCCTTCCAACTTTGATATATAATATGTTATGTGTAAAATTCTTGAAAAGACTTTCTACAATCAATGCTGTCCTCTCCCTCTCTTCTTAATCCTTTGTAGTCTGACCCTGACCTCATCTCTCCACCAAAACTTTCTCCAAAATTACCTATTATATCTTAATTGTCAAGTTCACCAGCCCTTTCTCAATCCACATATCTAATCTTTTGCCAATACCTATAGATTTCATCTTTGCAACACCCTTCAAATATGCCCCTTTCTCTTTTTTTGACACTGCTACCAATCTAGCATAAATTTTCCTTACTTCATGACTGAATTACTGCAATAATCTGCTAGTGGGTTTGCCTGCTTAGAGCAGCACTTTAATTTATTCTTCATTCTGCTGCCAGAATGATTTTTCTAAAATACAAGTCTGACCATATTATTCCTTCTTCTCCCCCACCACACACATACTCTATAAACTCCACCGGCTCCCTTTCATTTCCAGGATTAAATACAAAATCCTATATTTGACATTCAATGTTTTTTATAACCTAATTCCTTCCTACATTTCCAGTCTTTCTACACCTTACTCTGGCTATCTTCCCAGACTTGAAATGCTCTTCCTCATCTCTGCCTATTACCTTCTCTGGCTTCCTTTAAGTCCCAACTAAAATTCCATCTTTTAAAGGAAGCTTTTCTCACCTCTTAATTCCAATATCTTTCTCCCTTTAGTTAATTCCTATATATAACATGTTAGCACATTTTTATTTTCTTGTTTTTCCCAAGTCCCCATTGTGAGCTTCTTAAGAGAATGAATTATTTTTTGCCTCTCTTTGTATCCCCAAGTATTAGCACAGTGTCTAGTACATCCTAGGCACTTAATAGATATTAATTTAATCATATGGACTGACTGACTATACATTCCTATCTCTATGCCTTTGTTTAGACCAGCTCTTCCTTTTGCTGAGATTTCTAACACACTTTCCCAACTCACAATGTGAAAACATATACTTTCTTTCCATTCATCTAGGCCTTTTTCATCTGTCAAAATCCAGATTAATGTTTATCTCTTCCATTAAACCTTCCTCAGTGACAACAAACCCATACCTCTGAACATCTATGGTACATATTTTTAGCTCCACTCATTTGGATTTAGCTATGATACCTTGTGTTGTTATTGTTTTGTATTACATGTGATGCCTCATACATAATAAGTATCCAATAAATGTCTAATGAATGAATTTACCTCTTTATATTTATTTGTCTCCTCAGCATAAACCTTTCAAGAGCAGGAACAGTATTGTCCTCCAGAATGGGTTACCTATTTACTCTCAGTATGGTTTTGAAAGAAAGCAAACAAAATTAGCCAGACTGAAATTTTAGTTCTGACCTATTATTTTCTGCTCTTTTCTTCTGAAGACTGAAGTATTTATTTATCAGGGTTTTTTTTTTTTTATCATGACCTGTGGTAAAGTACAATATTTTACCCCTTTAAAAGTTGTTTTCAAATTAAGATCATAAGGAAGGATTTCACTTTTCCATATCTTACTGTACTCTAAGTTCTATCTTACCCATTTATCCATTTCCAACCTATATGAAGTTTCTTTGGTTTTGATTGTTTTTTGTTTGTTTGTTTTTTATCATAAGTTAAGTGACAGAGAATGGGGATATTCAGGGGAAGTAGTAAAATAAAGAGTATTCTAGTCATCTGAATTTAGAGGAGAATCAAACAGAAGAGTTTTATGTAGAATCAAAAGGCATACTTGAACTTCACCTATACTCTCATATTCTGGTGTTAGCTGGATTGAGAGGGAGAGCTTCCTAAGTGCATTTCTCACTTCTCTGAAACTCATGGCATAAAATCATAGAATTAGAATTGGAAATGACCTCAGAAATCATTGAAGCCTACTCCTTTACTTTATATATCAGTAAACTGAGGTCCAGGGAGGTTCAATGACTTGCTAAAAATTACATAAGCAGTCAAATATCATAGGGAGGATTCGAACCCAATACTTCCATCTCTGGAACCAGAACTTTTTCCATTTTACAATACTGCTTCCTTATATAAGTCTTCTGTTCTTGTCATTTCCTAATACCTTCTAATTCTTGTGCCTTTCCTCTATTATTTCCTAGTCATCTTGCATATAATTTGCTTGTATATGTTTTTCTTCATGTTGCCTCCCTCTTTTGATTGTGAGCTTCTTGAGTGCAGGGATTGACTTTTAACTCTCTTTATATCCTCAGCACCTAGCACAATGTCTCATACATACATAGTAGGTACTTAAATGTGTATTAGTTGACTGATTGATTGATAGTCATTGGCTGACTTGGCTGATACTATAGCTTTCCCTGCAAGGGAGAGGTTTACTAATAACAGCATCCCTAATAGATGTAAAGGAGGGGTACAGATGGCCCTGAAAGTAGCACCTCTGCCAAGAACTAAGCTGAGGCAATATAGAAGACTGAAAAATGCTCAGGGGACTGAATACTAAGGCAGAAAGAGATATCTGGGCACCCCTGCACTCACACAGAGGGGATGGGTGCCATCTGGCAACACAGTTGCCAATTTCCAGTTTCTGGTCACAGTTTCAGGGGGGAAAGGAGCATTCATGAGAGAGCAGGGGCCCTACTTGTGTAAGGAGCAAGGAACATGTTCCAGAAACTTTGCTATGTGGCTCTGAGCCACAGAACAGAAAGCAGAATCAGTTCTAACCTTTAGCCTCCACACATAAGCTTGCAGTGGAATATTCAGGGTAGGAGGCCAAAACCAAAGAGGAGCCAGCTGTTCAATCATTCTGAATCTGCAGAATCTTCCTTGGGGTACCTATGATTAAGTATAGCAACAGTTTACAGACAGCTAGATAATAGAATGGATCAAGAACTGGGCCTGAAGTAAAAAACACTCCTGTTCCTGAGTTCAAATCTGACTTAAGACACTAGCTGTGTAACCCTGGGCAAGTCATTTAATCCTGTTTGCCTCAGTTTTCTCATCTGTAAAATGATCTGGAGAAAGAAATGAAAAATAACTTTTTGCCAAGAAAACCTTACATGGATTCATGGAGAGTTGAACACAAATGAAAAATGACTGAACAGCAATAGCAGCAGTCTATGGAAACTCAACCATACAAAGCCAATAGATCCAAAGGAGAGTAGGAACTGGTAGCGCACAGACCAAGATGGTAGTGAAAAGCCAATGAGAAGAGTTTGTATTTTATCCATAGAAAATTTTTTGAGCAGAGTAGTGACAAGACCAGACCTGTGTTTTAGGAATAAGACCAAAAAGGCCGATTTTGGAAACTTTGTGAATATTGGTTTGGAAAACAGAAATTTGAGATAGTATGACCAATTAGGAGGCTGAGACAGTAATTCATGCAAAAGGTGACAAAATAGTGGCTTCATGAGCAGTGAAAATTGAGCTGTATTGTGGAGACAGAATCTACAATACTAGGTAATTAAACAGATATAGGTGGTGAACAAGTCTAAACCGTTGAAGATGGTTTTCAGATTAGGAACCTGAGGGACTGGAAAAATTTCAATGCCTTCAAAAGAAATCTGGAAATTGCAAAAAGGAGAGGTTTCGGAGGTCTGTCTTTCCATAATTTCCATCCTCTGAAATGCAGTCCCTCTAAGCACCAAGTAGTTATCACAAAGCCACATACTTTGTTCAGAGTCATATAGACATTTATTTAACACATACTTTTAACTAGCTTGGTTATCTTTTTCCAGCCCATAATAGATTAAAAACAGAAATCTACAAACATTGGAAAGAGAAAGGATTACAAACAGATTGGTAAAATCATAGAAGTGATATCTCATACCCTGCTATTGAGGGAAGAGTCCAAAAAACTCAAAAGTGGGCACAGAATTCTGTTATACATTAGAATATAATATAATAGTATGTTCATAGATGGTAGTCATTAGGAAAAGGCTGTCCCATAGGCATCTCAAGCTCAGTATATCTCAAATGTTATCTTTCCCCACAAAACCACCCCTCTTCTAAACTTTTACCTCTTCTTTAGAAAAGGGAAAAAGAACCTTCTATTCTCTCAGTGTTATCCTCAACCCGTTACTTTTCCTCATCCCACACATCTCATCATTAACAAATTTGGCCAATATGACCTCTACAATTTCCCTCACATACTCACACAGCTGCCACCTCAGTTCAAACCTTCATTACCTCTGATCCAGACTGTTGTAATGGCCTCCTATTTTGTCTCTTTCATAATTTTCCTACTGAAATCCAATCTCCATAAACATCCAAAGTGATTTTCTTTAGGCACAGATCTAACCATTGTAACCATTTTATAATCCTTTTATCAAAGGCCTTGATAAAAATAACAAATAGTGTTGAGCCTAAGAAGGAACCAGTGGTAAAATTTGTGACCTTAGATTTTTATATATACTTACATATCATATTTATGTTATATAATATAAATATTAATTATATTATGTTATATGTAAATATGCCATATTTATCTATATTATAGATATTTATGTATAAATATTAGGAAGTCCTCACGAAAGGAAGAAAATCTGGTCTTATAAGAATCATTGGATGAAACCCCTGGCTGGACCATAGTTCTGAATAATGATGATGATGATAGCATTTACATAACATTTTAAGGTGTAAAGTGCTTTCCATGTGTTACCACATTTGATCTTCAAAGCATCCTTGAAAAATAGGTGCTATTATTATCTCAAAAATATAGATGAGGAAATGGATGCTTAGAGAAATTAATTGAGTTGCTTGTCTAGAGTCACATAGCTGGTAAGTGCCTGAGCCTGAATTTGAACTCAAGTTTCTTGAAGCCAAGTCGAAAGCTCTAACCACTGCTCTGTCGAGCTTCCTAGTTGATTATTCAAAATAAATAGAATAAACAAAAAGAGGAGAGAGGAAAGAAAACAGAGTTTGCAAAATACAGGTTTGACTTCAATATCTAGAAAAATTTCTAGAACAGATCATTTAAAATATGGTTGTTGAGCATCTACAAAATGGAAATCACAATGAGTCAGCATAGTTTCATCAAAAATAGGTCATACCAAACTAATGTTGTTTTCTTTTTTGACAGGATTATTCAACTAAGTGATCAAGGCAATGTTGTGGGTATTGTTAATCAACATTTTAGCAAAGCTTGTGATAAAATATCTCATACTATTATTATGGGTATGGATTATATAAGAATCCAGTTAGATGGAATTGAAACTGGTTTGAAAGTTGGACTTCAAGAGTAGCTATTATTGATTCCATATCAATATTATATAAACTCTTGACTAGATCACTACATCAGGTCTTGGTGGTATCTTGTTTATCCAACAAACTTCTATGGTTACTTATTGTTTCTAAGATAAAATGTAAATTCCTTTGTTTTTTAAAGTCCTAGTCTCAATTTACCCTTCCAATCTTATTATATACTAACTTTCTATACTCTCTGGTCTAACCAGATCATTTCCATTTCTCATTTCTGTGTCTTTGTGCAGAATTTGTTTAAATATATAGAAAATAGCATAAGAAGACATGATCTGAGGCAGACCTTTGCAGGAGAACCAAGCCAGTATCACCAGCAACATTGATAGAAAGGGGGAAATCATATCAGGGCAATCTCTCCTCCAGTCTCAAAGAAGAGTTTTGTGCTAGAATTATATCTCTCTGCTATCTACTCCTCAATTATTTCTAGTATAGGGATATAATTATTGAGGTTCATAAGAAAAGCTATTTCCTTAATCACTCCTACAAGAGCAAAATAATGCTTCTTTTACACAACACCTTAGCTCCTTGCCACGAAACTGCTTACACAAAAACCTTCACAAATAACAAATGCAGAATAAACCCATTAATCCAAGTAAAACTGCAAACTGAAACCTCATAGATGCTAGAGGATACACTAAACTAAATGAATTCTTCAGCTGCAAATAAAGCAAGCTATTAGTTTAAACTAGGAAAGAGAATGATCTCAGTCAAGTGAAGTACACTTTCAGCAGTCACTAGAGTTTCAAGCTTGGGACTGGCTTGTCATATTAATCCACAGCTCCCAAGGCTACAGTCTACCCTTGGAAACTTCTTACAATTCAAAACTCTCTTTCTTCCAATTACTTTTCTGGAGCTCCTTTATAGAAGCAGGCATGCAACCAACTAAAATAACATCCCTTACAGCAGGTGCATAGGTAGCTTAATGATCTTCCATTAAAAAAGTTAGAGGATAGTATGGAATACACTTTAGAAAGATGCCCATCAAAAACAAGAAAATTTTGTCCTGTAAGAGAAATAAACTTTAATTATATAAAAATTCCCTTATGCAAAACAATTCATTTTTTGACAATGCTGAATAAATGAAGTTTTGCCATTTTTATTTAATGTTAATTATATGGTCTAGAACTATGATTTCATTGATATGGGGAGCTCCTTGTGTGAAAAATTCCTCCGCCTAAATAAATCAGTGTTAATAAGTTGGGTATTCAGAGGTGAAGGTATTTGTCCACAATCCTATAGGCAGTGTGCCAGAGTCAAGTCTTAAACTCATAAAACTCTCCTTGCAGAAATTCTTGTTCAAGAGATAGCCTGAGAAAGTTTCTATGCTTATAATTAAATCATATTATTGTAAAGAGTAGGTCCCTATGATATGGAGTAAATGATATATAATAATTTTTTTAAAAGGCAATGGACAAGGAGTCAGAAGACATGGATTCTAATCTTAGTTTTGCCATTAGGACCATCCATCACCTATCTGGCACCAAGGAAGGTATTGAGTTAAATGCTTTTTTTTTTTTTTTTTTGAGATCTTGTTGAGTTCCAATATTCCAAGAATTTAAAAACAGTGTTGACTAATTTTTAAGGATTATTTCAAGGATAAAACTCCTAGAATATCTGAAGGTTGCAGTATTCAAATGAATCACAAATTAATTTCTCACAATAAAAGATTTTAAAACACATATAGAAAGATGTACAGCCCATCAGATAGAAGATGAATATATAGAATTCATAATAAAGTAATTGAAATTGAAGCATTTCTTTTCAAAATCATTTTCATAATGATGACCTTTTTAATTAGATCAGAAAAAGGATAAGGCAAGAGGAAGATTAAGAAGTTTTTAAAAAGCAATATAGGATGTCCTTTAATTAGCTATAGCATTGGAAGTGCTATTTCACTTAAAAAAATAAAACCACCATTCTCTCTTTCATGCTATCTTTCTTTTTTAATTTTACTAAATGGCTGGGCTGCTGCTGTTGAGGATAAAGTATTTAATATGAGTAAGGGTTTAGATGTTCCTCTAAGAACAGGCTGGGCCATGGATTTTGAAATGTCATCTTGATTTGGACTGTTTCCTCTCTAAGTAATTGATTTAATAGGGGATTAGGAAATGAACCTAGAAATAAAACTACCCTAATGAAATGGCCATCGGTCATGCTCTCACAATGTGAAAAGTCATTAGTGTGAGGCAGATCATAGAGTCATAGGCATGTTAGAACTAGTAGAAATGTTAGAGATCCATCTAGTCCAGTGATTCTCCCACCCCACTCATATTATAAATGAGGAAACTGAGGCCTATCTGACTATCCCAGCTCCTGCCAGTTCTGTTATTTATACTATACTAGGCTTGTTCTCTAATTTTTTTCCCAAAATAGTATTTTATTTTTCCAAATGCATGTAAAAAAATTGTCTTTGTAAGACATTGTATCCCCAATTTTTCTCCCTTCCTCCCTTTCTTTTCCCTTTCCCAAGATAGCAAGCAATCTGAAACAGGTTAAACATGTACACTTCTTTTAAACATATTTCCATATTCAGCATGTTGTAAAAGAAAAATCAGACCAAGAGGGAAAAAAAGCACACAAAAAAAGTGAAAAAAACTATGCTTCGATCCATATTCCTTCTCCATGACTTTCTCTCTAGATATAGGTAGCATTTTCCACCCAAAGTCGAATAGAATTGTTTTGAATCACTGTATTGTTGAGAAAAACCAAGTCCCCCACAGTTGATCATTATATAATCTTGCTGTTACTGTGTACAATGTTCTTCTGGTTCTGTTCATTTCACTCAACACCAGTTCATGGAAGTCTTTCCAGGCTTTTCTGAAATTAGCCTGCTTATCCTTTTTTTTATCAAAAAATAATATTCCATTATCTTCATATAGCATAACTTATTCAGACAATCTTCAATGAAAATGGGCATCCACTAAATTTCCAGTTCCTTGTCATTATAAAAAAGAGTTGCTATAAATATTTTTGCTCTCTAATTCTGAGGAAATACTTGCTAATTTTTTTTTTAAAGGCAAAGGAACCAGGATTTGAAAGTCTAAACTATGCCATTAACTTGTATTCTAGCATTGGGGGGATAAACTGCTTTTTTTCTTCCACCAAATGATGCTAATAATCCTTATCTTTGCTTTATGGTACAGGAATTTTTTTTTTTTTGCTTTTTTGTTTGTTTCCCTATCACTTAGTATAGCTTAATAAATGCTCATTGATTGGCATTTCAAGTATTAGAAAATGAACATTAAAGTACATTCAAAAGTTTATAAAACTACTAAGCAGTTGTGAGATATTCAATTATAAATTATTCCAGAGCCAATCTCAGTTTTTAGAGAGTTTCTATATTCATTCTATAACTTCAAAGTTCATAAACATCTATTTTTGACTTTAACAACTTAGTCGGCAATTAACCCATTTGTGCCACTTTATATGTCTATCTCCCCAGAGACTGAGATGACAAATAAGGGAAGACCAGGCAGATTAGTCAGCAAACTTTGGTTTGCAAAACTCTATTTCTTTTATTTTAATTTATGGAATAAAACAAGCATTTTCATAACACAGTATAATAAAAAAGATTATTACACATGAAATTGCAATTCTATTGAGTACAACTTGCTATTTCTTTTAAATATATCATATAGTTTTGTAATTTTTCAATTTTTTTCCTTTTTTTCTTTTCTACCCCCACACCCAGCATCAGCATAATGATAATGGCTATCATTAGACACACACACACACACACACACACACACACACACACACATACCCCAAATTAAAATATGCATGTATAAACTGCTATATGAGAATAAATATAATAATACTTTTCATCTCTGGGTTGAAAGAAAACAAAACCTTTCTAGAAATAAAATGGAATTTGTTAGCATAAAAATAATCCCTCTAAATTGGATTTAAACAGAATTTTATCAGGGTAGATGTTGGATAAGAAGTTTGGTTTATTCAGATATTCTATAACTAATTAAGTCATTTGTGGGTAGCATGTTGGTGGGTTTGGTAGGATGCGAGGTAGGAAGAGTGGCATTTCCATCTAAGCAGCAGACATCATATTAGTGGTGCTTAGCTTTTGTCTCCTTCTAAAGCACCCTGTGCATCATCCCTCACATGTTAGGAGAGGGGGGGTGTCCTGTACATATTCACTAGGGATAAGAATGTAGAGCATGTTCCCAAGGGCTTCCTGTTCTGATATATGCTGAATATTCACATGTGATTATGTGTGCTGAGAACCACAAGTTGCATAATTATTTTTAGTGTGTCTGTTCCTACTAGTTCCCACATCCTTAACAAATTCAACATTAAATGGAGGGATCAGATTTTCAAACCAGAACTGAATCACTAGTCATCTAATAATGTTGGACTTCTAGGCAAGGGCAGAGGGATTCAAGTTTACATTAAAATTATGTCCCTTTGAATGTATTTGAATATACTGACATTTCACTATTATCCTATTATATATTATTTGCATTGCACATATGACCCAGCATTGCTGTGTATTCTGGAGTGGAATTTTTATGGCAATGAAGGGTTACAGTTAGAGTTTAAGGAGACTCTTAGTATAACTCCTCCTAGTTTTTGACCCATCTACTTTTCCATATGTCTAGACCAAGACTGATTCCTTACATAACATGTGCTCCAAGGAGTATCTTCCTCCTTCCTACTTCTCAGGCAAAGCCAGACAGATGGTTAGTTATATTTATAGGTTAGTCACTTTTGACAAAAGTCCCTTGCATTAGCACAGAGGATTAGCAGTTCACTGCCTCACCCATTTGAGTCAGTCCCCAACTTGTGGTCAACAGTTGATTGTGAGCCAAAAGGCTTTTGGAAGACCAATATCTGATTTAATTCAATTTACCCATTTGGGAAGGCAATTCTAAAAGAGAAGTGTAGAATCTGACATATTTTAAAATGTTAAAGTCTAAAGGATTTCTGGACTGGGTAAACTCCCATCTCTGCCACCCAGCAAGCTTACTTAGAAGATGATGATAGAAGTGTTGGAGCTGGATTATTCTAGAAGACCTTTTAACTATTTCCCTCCAAAGATTTGGAGATTGTGTATCATTGAAATTAGAGTGCCTCACATTCATATCAGAGATGTGTGATCATGTTCTAGTAAATTTCTACATATCCAGAAGAATTTTTATAAGATTACCTTTTAGATAATTATACTAATTGTCCTACTGTGAATTAAGAAGGAAAATAAAGTCAGATGAGATCATTTTTTAAAAACAGAATTGTTAGTTTGTTACTTAGAAGTATTTAACAATAAAATTATTGGAATAACAATAATAACAGATAGCAATCATATCATACTTACTATGTGCCAGGCACTATGGTAAGTGCTTTATAAATATTATTTCATTTAGTCCTCACATTAGACCTGGGAGGTCGTTGCAATTTTCACTCTTTTTTTTTTTTTTTGGCTGAGGCAGTTAGGGTTAAGTGACTTGCCCACTGTGCCACCTAGCTGCCCCTCACCCCTATTTTTAGTCATTTTTTATTCATGTCTGATTCTATGACCCCATTTGGGATTTTCTTGGCAAAAATATTAGAGTAGTGTTTTCTTCAGCTTGTTACAGATAAGAGCACTTAGGGTTAAGTGACTTGCTCAGAGTCACTCACCTAGTAAGTGTCTGAGGTCAAATTTGAACTCATGAAGATTAGTCTTCTGTATTCCAAGCCCAGCACTCTATTTATTGGGTCACTTAGCTGACCTATCCCCATTTCACAGATAAGAAAACTGAAGTGGGGCAGCTAGGTGGCACAGTTGATAGAGCACCAGCCTTGAAGTCAGAAGGACCTGATTTCAAATCTGGCCTCAAACACTTAACACTTCCTAGCTGTATGACCCTGGGCAAGTCACTTAACCCCAATTGCCAAACTGAGGCAAAGAGATGTTAAATGACTCAGCTAGGAAGTGTCTAGGTTAGACTTGATCTCAGTTTTTCCTGACTCCAAGCCCAGTGCTCTTTCCTCTATGCCACCTAGCTACCTCATGAACCAATAAACAACAGAGAGTAAAGAGTGTGTTGTGGAAAATAACTATTACTAATGAAATTTTAATTGAATAGACTGATATTTCTGCTCCAACTCTTCAATACGTACCCACAAATTATCTTCCTGACTACTTGGTTTACATTATTTCTTATTTTCATTTATTTCCACAAATCCTTTTTCTGTTATTTTTATTTTTTGCCTCTTTGTCCTTGGATAATAGCATATCTTCCTTGGGTGCTAGTTTCCTCATTTTAAAATACACTTTTTGTTAAAATATTATGATTAAGGTAAGCAAAAGCTAGTTGTCATTCTAGATTTTTATCCTTAATATGCGTCTCTGTTTTATAGAAACAGATGGACGGTAATATTTTCTTTTTGAAATGATCTCTAGGTTATCCTGTAAATATCTTGTTTTTACAAAATTATTTTTTCTTTGTACGTTTGTTTATATAGTGTCTTCCCCATTAGGCTGTGAGCTTCTTAATAATAACAACTGTTAGAGGAAGAGCCAAGATGTTTAGTAAAGGCAGGAATTTTCCCAACCTCTCCCTCAATCTGCTCCAAATTCCTCTAAATAATGATTTTAAACAAATTTTAGACCATCAGAATACCCAAAACGATGGAGTAGAAAATTTTCCAGCAGAAGACAACTTAGAAGCTCAGAAGAAAAGGTCTATGACACCAGGTTGGCAGTCCAATGTGCAGTCCCTGTACAAGGCATGAAGTTGCAGCCTTGATCCCAGCTCCAGCCCCTGAATCAGTGGCAATACTAGTGGCTTCCAGAACTCTCACCCCAGAGATACCTGGAAGGAGGACCTGGAAGATCAGCAGAAAAGGTCTGTGGAAGCAGAGTGGGAGCCCAGCACTCAATCCCATTGCTGGCTTAGACCCCTGCATCATCAAGATGGGACTTCTGAATCAGCAGCTGTGCTGAAGGTTTCATTACTTCTCAGTCCAGGGATACCAGGGAGGACTCAGATGGTGGGTGGAGAGGCTCTGTGGCAATAAGGTGGGAGTCTGGTATGCAGTCCCAACACAGGTCCAGCCAAAACACAGGATCTTACAGCTACAGTGGGGTGGGAACACACCTAACAACTCCAGGGAGGAAAAGATTGCTTGTGGTAAAATTTCTAGAAGGATTTCTGAAAACAGCTGTACAACTCCCCTGAAGCCTGGAACAATGTACCCTTAACCCTGGAAACATAGCCCTACACTGAAATATTTTGAAAGAAACAGTCACAATGGATCCAACCATTCTGGAGAACAATTTAAAACTATATTGAAAAAGTTGTCAAACTGTGCATACCCTTTGATCCAGAAGTGTTACTACTGGGCTTATATCCCAAAGAGATATTAAGGAAGCAAAAGGGACCTGTATGTGCAAAAATGTTTGTGGCAGCCCTTTTTGTAGTGGCCAGAAACTGGAAATTGAATGGATGCACATCAATTGGAGAATGGCTGAATAAGTTATAGTATATAAATGTTATGGAATATTATTGTTCTGTAAGGAATGACCAGCAGGATGAATACAGAGAGGCTTCGAGAGACTTATAGGAACTGATGCTAAGTGAAATGAGCAGAACCAGGAGATCATTATACACTTCAACAACAATGCTATATGTGGAACAATTCTGATGGGCGTGGCTCTCTTCAAGAATGAGAGGATCCAGATCAGTTCCAATTGATCAGTAATGAACAGAACCAGCTATACCCAATAAAAGGACACTGAGACATGAGTGTGGATCACAATACAGCATTTATACTCTGTTATTGTTTGCTTGAATTTTTGTTTTTCTTCCCAGGTTATTTTTACCTTCTTTCTAATCTGATTTTTCTAGTGTAGCAGGACAACTGTATAAATATGTATAAATATATTGTATTTAACATATATTTTAACATATTAAACATGTATGGGACTACCTGCCATCTAGGGGAGAGGGTGGGGGGAAGGAAAGGAAAAGTTGGAACAGAAGTTTTTGCAAGTGTCATTGTTGAAAAATTACCCATGCATATGCTTTATCAATAAAAAGCTATTTAAAAAAAAAAGAAACATAGCCCTACAAATGGATTAAAAGCAAAGTAATAAACTAGGAAAATAAGCAGAAAACAAACAAAAAAATTCTAAATGTTGAAAGTTATTATGAAGATGAGGAGGATCAAAACTCATTCAGAAAATGGTAGCAAAGTCAAAGCTCCTACATCCAAAGCCTCCAAGAAAATAAAGAATTGGGCTCCGGCGATGGAAGAGCTCAAAAAGAATTTTGAAAATCAGGTAAGATAGATAAAAGAAAAAAATAGGGAAAGAAATGAGAGAAGTGCAAAAGGAAATATAAAAAAACTAATGAGGAGAATGCCTTACAAAGACAAATTGGCCAATTGGGAAAGGAGGTACAAAAGCTCACTGAGAAAAATAATTCCTTAAAAAATTGAATTGAGCAAATGGAAGCTAATGACTTCATGATAAATCAAGATACTATAAAGCAAAATTTTAAAAGTGAAAAAAAAAGAAAAAATGTGAAATATCTCATTGGAAAAACAACTGATCTGGAAAATAAATCTAGAAGAGATCATTTAAAATTATTTAAAATTCTACCTGAAAGTCATGATCAAAAAAAGAATCTGGACATCATCTTTCCAGAAATTATTAAGAAAAACCGTCCTGTTATTCTAGAACTAGAGGGTAAAATAGAAATTGAAAGAACCCACTGATGACTCTTACAGCCAAATCCCAGAATTCCCAGGTCAGGGAAAAAATATTGCAAGCATCCAGAAAGAAACAATTCAAGTATAGTAGAGCCAGAGTCAGGATAACACAAGATTTAGTAGCTTCTACATTAAAGGACATTAAAGCTTGGAATATGATATTCCAGAGAGCAATGGATCTAGGATTGCAACCAAGAATCACTTACCCAGCAAAAACTAAGTATAATCCTTCAGAAGAAAAGGTGGTCATTCAATGAAACAGGATTGTCAAGCATTCGTGATGAAAAGACCAGAGTTGAATGTAAATTTGATTATCAAATACAGGACTCTGGAGAAGCATAAGAAAATAACCAGGAAAATGATATCTTAAGAGACTTAATAAAGTTTATGTTTACATTCCTATAAGGAAGGATGATACCTTTACCTCAGAATATTTTCATTTTTATGGCATTTGAAGGAGTATATATATATAGAGAGAGAGAGGGCACAGGTGTGAGTTGAATATGAAGGGATTGTATCTTTTTTTAAATGATGAAATTAAGAGATGAGAAAGAAATGAACTGAGAGAAAGGGAAACGGAGAAGTAGAGTGGTGCAAATTATCTGCTATAAAAAAAGAGGCAAGAAAAAGATTTTATAATGGAGGGGAAGAAAGGGAGGGGAGAGGCAGTGAGTAAACTTTACTTTCATCAGAATTGGCTCAAGTAGAAAATAACATACATACTCTCTATCTTATCCTGCAGGAAAATAGGAGTGGAATAGGGTATGGGAAGTGGGGAAAGGTGATAAAAGAGAGGGCATATTAGGGGAGGGGATGGTCAGTAGCAAAAAACGTTTGAAGAGGGATAGAGTGAAAGGAGAAAGAAAATAAATAGGAGAAATACAATTAGCAATAGTAGTTGAAACAAATTTGGAATCAAGTTTCTCTGATGGAATATTAATTGTTCTCTGGGAAATGATAAGCAGGATGCTCAAAATAAAATACACTGTATACCAAGTAATAGCAATGTTCTTGGATGACCAGATGTAAATGATTTTGTTATCTCAATAATACAATCATCCACAATTACTCTGAAGGACTTATGATGAAAAATCCTATCCATACCCAGAGAGGAAATTGATTGTGTCTGAATACAGATCAAAGCATTCTCTATTTCTCTATCTCTATCTTTATTTTTAACTTAATTTTTCTTGAGGGTTTTTATTTTCATTAAAGTGAAAGATCTATATTTTCTTTTATAGCTTGATTTTTAAAAAATGTTTTGCAAAACTTCACATGTGGTTTCTTAACTGTGAGTGGGGAAAGGAAGAGAACCTAGAACTCAAAAATCTTAAAAAATAAATGTTAAAAAAAGTTTTGAATATAAATGGGGAGAAACATTAAATAAATAAATAAGCTTTTAGAAAATAGTAACTGTCTTCTACCTTTCTTTTTATTTAGGTGCTTAGAAAGTGCCTACCACATAGAAGGCATTTAATACTTATTGATTTGATTAATTTGAAGAGTTTGAATTACATGGTCTTTAGGCTTCTTTCCAACTCTAAATCTATGCTCCTCTGATCTTAGAACAGTCTGTGCCCAAGTATAAGCCTAACACACTCACTCCATTGGACTCTTAAAAAGCAGCACTGTTGATAATGAGGAGGATAATAGGGAGGAAGGATTAATGGGGAGGGCACCTCACAGGAGTCTGGGGTATGAGGTTTAGGTCCTAGTAGACATAATGCAGAGGATTTCTGAAAATGCTCCTTTAGTTATTATCCTAAAGCAGAAGTTCCAGATTACATTTTGCTCAATTTTTGGTTGGTAGACAGGGGAAGGGTCAGGCAGGAGATCCTGAAAGAAAAAATTCCAACCCTTCCTTTCCAATTTTGTTCTTTTATTCATGTTCCCTTTACCTCCTTTACTTTTTCCTTTCTGCCTCATCAAATCTTACCCAAGCTATCATGTCTAACCCAGCTCCTACCTCCTATATGAAATTTTTGCTGGCTATGCCAAGCAATATTTCTTTCTTTTCTTTTGAAACAGTGACAGCACTTACTTTTGTGTCACATATTTTGGGTATTTTTATATGCAATTTAGTACTTTGGTATTGTGGAGGAACACTTGGTTTGTTGGACTGGGACAGCTTTCATGAAACTGGACATACTTTCCTCTCCCTTGCTAAGAAAAGTGACATTGCTAGCATGACATAATAACTTTTGATGGTTCCCAGGGGCTAGGAGGAGGAAGGTATCAAGAGTTTCTATGGCTTAGTATTTATAACAGCTCTTAGTGGCAAAGAATTATAAACTAAACTGGTATATAGTTGATTAAAGAGCAGCTCAAAAATTTATGATATATAAATGTAATAGAATTGTGTCATAGGAAGATTAGAGAGGCAGATAAAGAGATAAATAGGTAGGTAGGAAGGTAGGTAAGTAGGTAGATGGGTGGGCAGAGAGACAGATAGAAATAGACAGACAGGCAGATTGGCAAAGAGACAAATAGATATAGCATTTTTATATTCCAGGCACTGTACTAAACACTGAGAATAGAAAAAGAAGACTGTTCTCATTCTCAGGAGTATAGCATATTTTAAGACAAAATATCAAAGGGAGAAGGAAAGGATGGCACCTACTGGGAGAGAGGTAACTGGTAGAAAGGTAGAAGAGACAGTGAAATGAGCAGTGTGACTGGATTTCTTAGGATATATCCCAGGCAGGAACTCACTAATAATCAAACAGTCTTCAGTACTAGGTCATTCTTATGTGAAAAAAACAACTGGTTGGACAGTGGAGCAGTCTAGAGCTTTCAGTAAAAAAAAAAAAAAATACATAAGGATCATATAAAGTATGCTTTCAGAAAAATCTGAGATATATGAACTGACAAAGACTAAAATGAGCAGGGCCAGGAGAACAATTTCTATACTAATAATTACACTGCAAAGTCTAAAGACTTTGAAAGACTTCAGAATTTTGTGCAATGCAATGACCAGTCAAGGAACAATTTCAAAATACTACAAATGAAGACTGATATCCTTACCACATGAAAAAGAAGTCATAAGCTCATTATGCAAAATGTGGCATATATTTTTGTATATTATGAAGATGGAGATTTGTTTTATTTGACTATATTTGTTGCAAGGGTTTTGTTTTTCAGGAATTTTTTTTGGTTTTTTGTTTTGGTTTTTTTTTCTTTTTTTGGAAGGAGGGGATGAAGAAGAAGGTAGAAGAGAGAGAAAATAAATACTTGTTACTGAAAAACAACAATCAATATTACTGGTGATCAGGAAGGTAGATCTCTCTACACAAGGATCTCTCCCCTACGTGATCATTATGGAAACCTCCCTGGATACAAGATTGACATCTGGTGGGTGCTGACACTTCTAGGATCCTTTGTCCATCTTTCTGGTGATGGCAGTTAGTCTATTTTTTTGGTCCAATTTGGCCATTATCATAAAAAGTAGTCCACATAGTGAAAAATAGTTATAAATTACCATTCTCTATTAAGGTGAAAAATCTATAAAGCAGATGTCTATGTCTCAGGAGAATTTGGGACATTTCTCCTTAAATAAAAATGCACTTGTGCACAGGTGACTCATAGAACTTGAGATTTGAAAGGAATCTTGGTGGTCATCTAGCCTCACTAATAAAATAAAAGGAATCCCCACTATAATATAACTACAAAGTGATCATATGTTTAAAGATCCAAGGAAAATAACTCATGATCTCGTGAGATAGCCCCTTCTATTTCTGGAACAGCATTAATTGTCAGAAAATTATTCGTAATAACAAGCCTAAATGGTTTTCTCTCAAACTTCCATCCATTGTTTGTGGTTCTATCATCTGAGGTCAAACCAAACAAGTCTACCACAAGGTCCTTCAAATATCTGATAATAGCTATTATGACATTCCTGAACTTTACTTAAAGGCTGAATATGGCCAATTTCTTCAAGCAATTCTTGTATGATTTATACTTGTGCCTTCACCAGCCTGATTGCCTTTCTCTGGCAAACTAGCTTATTCTTATCCTTTTAAAACTTTGGTACCCAGAACTGAACACAGCATTCTCAATGAAGTCAGATAAACAGCAGAAAAACTATTTTTTTCTTTGTCAAAAATGACATGGAACCCAGAGGCAAACATAAATCCTTTGGAATGTGGATTACTGGAGCATTCATGCCAAATTAATATGGAACCAGAACTTTTTGAGTCCACACATCTAACAGATTTTTAAATTTTAATTGTATTATCAACTAGTTTATATGTTGTCATCTTTTCCCCAAGAATAATTTGAAATAATTTATTAAAAACTTTTAAAATCTAGGAAAAGTAGCATTCTCCAGACCTACTTTTTAAACCCATCAGAAAAGGAAATGAAGTTAATCTGGCTTGACCCATTCTTGAAAAAGCCATATCAACTCTCTATAATCACCATTTTCCATAGTAGATGTTTTCAGCCATCTCTTTCACAAGCCATTCTAGAATATTCCTAGGAATTGAAGTCCAGCACATTGGTCTTTATAATCTGTAGATTCATTTCTCTCCTCTTCCTTTCTGTTTTTTTTTTTTTTTTTTTTTTTATGCAGGGATATATGTACCCTTCCCTAAACAGGGCTGTCCCTTCCATTTTCTTGATTATTCAGATTTCATGGGAGTGGCTCAGTAATCCCACCTGCCTGTTCTTTCACCTAAAGTTGCCATACATTTGAGCCAAGTGGATTGAACTCGGCAAGAGCATTGCTTTCTTAAGCTTTCATTGTTATCTTGGACATCAACTCCATTTTTATTCTGTCATTTCCAGGGCAAAGGTAATTCTCTTTGGCAGACAGAACAAAAGAAAATAAAAATGGAGCAGCTCTGCCTTCTCTCTGTTATTAGTTATTCTTCTTATCACCCCAAGCAAAGACCCTGTCTTTTCTTTGGCACTCCTTCTTTCAACATTGCTAAAAATTAAAACCTCTTTTTTCTGTCAGCTTCCCTCACCAGTTTCAGCTCCTTTTAGACTTTCACAAGCCTGACACTATTTTTACAGATCAGTGCTGTGTTCCTATATTTATCTTATGCTTGTTTCCATCTTCTGCATGTTACCACACATTACCATTATCATGGAGATGAGAGATGCTTCCCCAGAATCTACCTACTAGTGAACTTATGGAACTGAGACTTCTAAGACTACTTTGCAAAGATTTCCTGAAGAAACATAATGAAAGAGGAAAAGCTGGTTATAGAGAGCAGCGGGAAAAAATGGCTATCTGATCACTAGTAACTTTTTGATGGTAAACCCCAGTTCCACTACAAAGTATATAATTTTTTTTTCCTAATTATGTGGTTGGCAAACCAGGGCCAATTACAGAATGTCTCTTCAGGGTTTTTCCATTAGAATCATGACAGCTCTACTGGAAGCAGGCTTTCCAAATGGAGACATGCCATCAGAGGTGCTTTGTGTATGGGTCAATATCATTATGAGACTATAACATATGTAACTTGAAGTGCAAACTTTCTATATTTGCATAAGACTCTCCTCGTTGGTGGAGGAAACAATGACTATCTCCCAAGTAAGTTTTGAGGATCAAATAAGATAATATTTGTGAAGAATGGCACATAGTAAACATTTAATAAATGCTTATTCCCTTTCCTCCTCTCTTTCCCAGATTTTTTAAAATTGCCAGACAGATAACATTTTATACTAACAAAAAGCTACTGTTCTAATACATGTAGATATAGAATTTTGATCTGACACAGTTTCTTCCAATTACTAAGTTTGGACATAATATATATTTGAATTACATATTCTGCAGGGCCAGCTTGCCAGCTCTATTGCTTTAAATTATGGATTGAAAATCATTTCATCCATTTCTTTCTTGTCAGTAATCATCCCAGGCCCTTTTGTCTTTGCATATGTCACATTCCTGCCCTGTTTAGAGTATAGAAGAATTAAAAAAAAAAAACAGAAAAAAAAATAAGTCCCTATAATTGAAAAAGCAAATAAGTTTCAGGCTGCAGTTGGAGGTGAAGAGTGAGGTGCTTAAAGAGTGAGAATACATTTCATATTCACATCCTTTGGGAAAATAAAGAAGACTATTATGTTATGGCTGCTGTTAACAATTTAGAAGAGAGTTTATTTTTTAATAATATAATACAATTCTATTACATGTGGAAGTATTATTCTATTTCCTCTTATTGCTCATCATGTTTTTAAATGAAAGCCTATCTATTTTCAGAGAACAATAATAACCAAAATTTATTTCTCTCACTATTATTGAAAAGCTTCTCTACAATATGTCTGCTGTGGACCATCTAAAAAAGTAAAAGAGCACACACCAGAATCACAATAAGAGAATATATATCAGGATGAGCAGAAATAGACTGGGACAGCCAAGCCAGGAATGAAAGGGAAAGTATCCCAGAAATTACTGGGACTAGCAGCCATGATAAGAAATTGGATCTTGATAGGCAGACATGCTGGGGACAAAGGGAATAGAAGTCACAGAGGGAGTAGAGCTGAACAGAGGTGCAGTAGCTGAATGAGATGCTCAGTCCTATGCTTCAGAAGTGAGGTTATGTTTGCAGATCATAAATGAGGAGTGTCAGAATGGACTGTACCATTAAACCGCATCCTGGTACTATAGACACACATACAGTGATTGCCCAGCTTCCCTTCTTTTCTTTCCTCCTCCTTCCAGGTAAGAATGTGTCCATTTTCTGAAATTTATCATCATTTAAGAGTTATTTACTTAAAAAAAATAAGCAGAAGGATGACATCATAGCTAATGCATTGGCCGACTTTGAGTTTCAATCCTGCCATTATATTCCTATATGATGTTACCTGTGGGACTCCCAGCAAGCCATTTAATCTTTCCCAGATTCATGTATTTGTTGAGCCATTTTCAATAATATTCAATTCTTTGTAATTCCCCCCTGCAAAAAAAAAAAAAAAAGTTATTCACTTGTCTGTTGATTTGTCTTTCAAACTATTTAAGTATGATAAATGTTGCTACTCATTGAATTGCTTATCTAATAATGTCTTTGCTCAAATGTAGAAAAGAGATAATAGGAAAGTACCCAGGAAAGGAGAAGCATATATCTTTAAATTACAGTATACATTTTGCCAGAGCAATTTTCTGCTTGGGGATCAAAATTATAGAAAAAGATATGTTGAATTTCAGGAGGAGGAGTAATCTCTCAGAGCAGAAAAGAAGGAAAGGATCTTACTCTCTAAGCAATGAATAATCAAAATGACTGAAGGAAGTGGTTACTTGTTGGCTGACATAATGCTTTCCTTCCCATGATTTTTCCTAGCAGAGTTGGAAAGGATAATCATTCCTCCAAGGGGAGAAGTTGGGGAAATGTCTGGAGAGGAATAGCTTAACACATACCTGCTTAAAAGTACTACTAAGCTACAATTAGTAAATTGGAACAGACCTGTGATTTAACTGCAACAGGAAATCCCCTTTATCAATGTAGAGCCACAATTGCTCTACAACTTAGAGAATTGCCTTTAAAATTACACACACACATACCACATTATCTCATTTGACCCTGACTATCATATATAGTACATTAAGTTATTATTCTCATTTTACAGATGAGAAAACTGAAGCTCAGAGAGATAATGGGTGGTAGGTGATATAGGTAGTTAACATTAGGGTGGGGTTTGAATTCAAATCTTCCTCAAACTGAGAACAGTAGTCTTATCTGTCATGACTGCCTTTCATCATAGCTGTACTATTACTGCCTTTCATCATAGCTGTACTATTTTGTAAAGTTTTATACAATAGAGTTCTTGTTTTGATTATAATCATTTGAAATGTGAAGGTTTGGTGTTCACTTACTTATGGCAAAGTGTGATATCCTAGTTTTTAAGGAAGCAGTGAAAGGGAGATAGAGGGAAGGAAGGGTATTATAAACATTTCCCAAGTTTTCTTAGTTACTAAATATCTTTTTAAAAATAATGGTGAGAGTTAAAGGTTCTGATAAAGGCCTCAAAATATATAGAGAACTGACTCAAATTTATAAGAAATCAAGCCATTCTCCAATTGACAAATGGTCAAAGGATATGAACAGACAATTTTCAGATGATGAAATTGAAACTATTACCACTCATATGAAAGAGTGTTCCAAATCATTATTGATCAGAGAAATGCAAATTAAGACAACTCTGAGATATCACTACACACCTGTCAGATTGGCTCAGATGACAGGAAAAAATAATGATGAATGTTGGAGGGGATGCGGGAAAACTGGGACACTGATGCATTGTTGGTGGAGTTGTGAACGAATCCAACCATTCTGGAGAGCAATCTGGAATTATGCCCAAAAAGTTACCAAATTGTGCATATCCTTTGATCCAGCAGTGTTTCTATTGGGCTTATATCCCAAAGAAGTACTAAAGAAAGGAAAGGGACCTGTATGTGCTAAAATGTTTGTGGCATCCCTGTTTGTAGTGGCTAGAAACTGAAAATTGAATGGATGCCCATCAATTGGAGAATGGCTGGGTAAATTGTGGTATATGAATGTTATGGAATATTATTGTTCTGTAAGAAATGACCAGCAGGATGAATACAGAGAGGCTTGGAGAGACTTATATGAACTGATGCTAAGTGAAATGAGCAGAACCAGAAGATCACTTTACACTTCGACAACGATATTGTATGAGGATGTATTCTGATGGAAGTGGATTTCTTTGACAAAGACTCAATTTCAATTGATAAATGATGGACAGAAGCAGCTACACCCAAAGAAAGACCACTGGGAAACGAATGTGAACTATTTGCATTTTTGTTTTTCTTTCCGAGTTGTTTTTTACCTTCTGAATCCAATTCTCCCTGTGCAACAAGAGAACTGCTCAGTTTTGCACACATATATTGTATCTAGGATATACTGCAACATATTTAACATATATAGGACTGCTTGCCATCTAGGGGAGGGAGTGGAGGGAGAGAGGGGAAAAATCGGAACAGAAGAGAGTGCAAGGGATAATGTTGTAAAAAAAAATTACCCTGGCATGGATTCTGTCAATATAAAGTTATTATAAAATAAAATAAAATATTATAAAAAATGATGGTGAGTTAAGTGTAAATGATTCAAAATCACAAGTATTAGAATGCTATTGGAATTCATAGGTTTTAAATGAGGAAGAAAAGTATTTGACAGAAAAAGCTTGAAATTTTGTTGAACCAACATGTTTAAAAAATATTTCAAGAGTCTCAATAAATGCTAAGCAGGATGATGTTTCCACAGTTCAACTGGAAACTTTTCTAGTTTGGAAGCAGGCCTCCTGATGAGAGATTTCTCTGGGATGACATCTAACAATCCAACATCATCTCTTGTGCTAGAAGGGTAAACATTCACACTAGTCTATCTGCTGTAATTGTGTAGCTTCTCCATTTGCCAAGGACCTGAGAGAAGGAAATATCATATCCTGGAAAATGTTCAGCAGCAAAATCATATGAGGACATGAGATTAAGGCTGTGGCTACTGTTTGGGCCAAAAATTTTGTTTGTTTATTTTGGTACCCAACTATCTATATGGCAACAACAAAATGTTCCCATTTGTGGACCGGCTTATTTCCATACTGAGTTATTTCAATCTTGGCTGAAAACAAAACTAAAACGATATATTTACAGCTGAAATAAGTCTAGGAACTCTTCTAGTCCTACCTCTTATTATTATAGATTAAGAACTGAGGCCCAGAGAAATTAATTGACTTACAGGGTTACATAGGTGAAGTAGTGGGGGAAAAATTTTGAATCCAAGGCTTCTGACTCTAAGCATGGTATTCTTTCCTCTGTATCCCTCTGCCACCCTTGTAGTGTGAATCCTAAGAAGAATGAAGAAATAGGGAAAAAAAACAACTCTGTGTTTTGGAGTGTGTGTGTATATGTATGTGTGTGTGTGTGTGTGTGTGTGTGTGCAATTATTTTTTTAACAATTTAAATTGCATAATTTTTTTTCATTGTATTAACAAAGTTCTTTCTACTCCCTTCTTTGCTTGAGACTACCATAAATCACATTGCTTTCCAGGAAGATGTTCAAGTAAGCAGTTGATTCTTCAACAATCCTTGTTATGAAACCTTTATTTTGAGAATACATTTCAAAACAAGTGCTTCTTAATCCCAGGGACTTTCAAAGTCTTCCCTGGACAAAATGGCGCAGATGTTTCTTGATGGGCTGTAGATTTGTATTTCCCACTGAAGTTCTTTCAACTCATGAATCTTCATGGAGTCATTATAAAAATATTTTGGGGGAGAGGGGAGGTAGCAACTTGGGTGGACTCATGTCAAGTTTTCTAAAACAACTCCCTTTAAAATGGTTTCCCCAGCCTCATATGAGGTTAATCTACGACACACGGGCTCATTCCTGGGAGGACAATTCATTATGTAATTAGATTTTTTTCATTAGAATCTATTTCTAAAACAAAAGTGAATATAATGCCAATTAGGAAACACTAATAGAGAAAGATGTGCAATATGATGTCATGGCTCATTCCCATAAAAGTTTATGTGAGTTGTCAAAAAGCTGTGTTCATTGGAATTAAAATTAAAAATCCCCCAGCATTCTCTAAATTGAAAAGGACTCTCAGGGAGTTTTTCCCATTCCTAAAAACCAGGCTTTCAATGGGCATCACTTTCCAACCTCTTTTTGATATGCTAGCCAATTGAGAGAGGTGGTGGTCCCCAGAAAAAAACACTCAGTACCATCTTCCTGAGTTGAACCAGTTCAGCAATTCCCAGGAATTATTTAGCCCTTTCTCATTCTCTTCCCTGCAGTCATTAACCACAACTATAATATGCTGACAGCAGTCTGGCATGCTACACCAAAGTTGAATTCACACTGACTAGCCTATAGACACAAGAATGCTTCAGCATGACAAGGTACCAAGTTCTATCTACATCAAATCCTCCTTGTTTGTCTTTGAATTTGAATTCAGGGTCTGTTTTATCTTTATTCAGGATCGGGGTGGGGGGGAATCAATTTGACAATTTTAAAAATTGAATCTACAAATATACAATTTCTATATAGGCAAGTTGGAGACTGAGCTTTCCCCTATTCATTTATTAACTCTGAAATTCTTCAAGAAGTATCTATTATGATGCCAGTTCTAGAGGGAAGACAGAGAATAAAAAGAAGAGGAAGGAATGGATTTGAGTCAAATTTAACTTACACATGAAACAATTACAGAAGAATACAGTTAATTAAAAATCCAGGACAAAGGGACAAAAGATGCCATAGGGAGCTGATTTTAAAGACAAAGTGGTCATCATCAAGAATAGCAGATTTTGTGTTTTCTTGATCATTTCATAAACTAAGACAGAATTCCCTAGGCAAAGGTTCTTAAACCTCTCCCCACCTTTTTTTAATGTCTTGGATCCTCTTCACAATCTGGTGAAGTCTATGAAGTTTTTTTTGATTACTGTAAATGCTTAAGATGATATACATAGGATTATAATAGAGAAAAACCATATTGAAATATATACATCAAAACATTTTAAAAAACAAATTCTTGGACCCCAGGTTGAGAACCCTTACCCTAAGGGAAGGATCTCATGATATTATCTGTTAGCATATTCTTTCTGCAACTGGGGGGAAAGAAATGGGAGATTTGGAACAAACACGCTAAGCCAGAGCTATAACAAAGATAGAATACTGATTTGTCCCAGGGTGCTGAATTTATAGGGTGCTTGGAACACTTGTACTTCCTTGATAGTAATTATGATGAGGTTCTAGGTAAATAGGTGGGATTGTCAGAGAAAGCAGAATATACTAATAATATTATAATACTTCCTGAGGCAAGTAGGTAAGGGCCCCTATAGGGATCAGCTCAGCCTTACAATCACACCCTGATGGAGGTCTTGGGAAACCCTACTTTACTATATCCCACCAAAAAGTTAAATTATGATATCAAGCCCTCAAGGTTAAATTTCCCCTATAAATCTGCCTGGGACCTATACCACCTTTACTATATTGCTTTTGGGATTAGCCAACCATCTGTCTCATAGTGTCTTTCTCCTCCTCCTTCTCTTCTCTCCCCACTCCCCGATACCTTTGGGGTCTTTCTCCTTGTTATTGCTAATTCTTTTACAATCTATAGATTCCTTTTAGGATTAGCCCACCAATCAATGGTATGATCCTTTTCCCTTGCTAACCCCTTTTGGGGTTAGTCTGTTAAATTCCTTCATGGATTTAACCTTCCAGTTGAAGTCATATTCCTACCACATGGGGTTTTCCCATTCTCCTGGTTAATTGTGAGTTTCATGGGAAACTTGAGTTTTCCATTGTTTATTGTTAAAACCTCTTTCCTTGCTAATTATAATCTTTCTAATATTCTCCAACAATAATTCATATTTACCACTCCTGTTGTCTATTTTACCTCTTCATTTTGTCTGTAACCTCTTCTCTTAAATAAAGGCAAAAAGAACACCACTGTGAATTCTTTACATGTGCCTTGTGCCGTGTCCTCTTATTCAAACGAGGAATTGTTATCCCAACTGTCATCTACTATGTCAGATTCTGGACCAGAGAGAAAAACAAAGAACTGTCACCTTTCTTCTTGGTCCCAATTCTGTGTTTGGGGATTGGAGGTGTGTAGGTAGAAGTGGGTGTATGTATGGATATGGATGAGTATAGGTATAAGCATGTCCTTGAAGAGTTTGCAAAAGGGGAAGAACTGTACAAAAGAGGGGTTAGTTTTCCACACACACTTTCAAATGTTCATGCTTTTCTCTAAGCTTTATTTAAACTGTTTCCTTGACCTCTAGTAGTCTAGAGTGCTCCTCACTTCCTATTCTAATCTTACTCATTAATTAAAGTATTGACCAAGTACAATTTCCTCCATTAAGTCTCCAAGACTAGTCTAAGCTGATCTCTCCCTTCTCTTGACTTCCTTCATTATTTACAGTCTGGCAGTTGCTTAATTATCTTCTATTCTGCTTTGTGGAGGTCTTATTTCCCCATTTAAACTAAACTCCAGAAGAACAAGGGCTCTGCCTTCTATCTTCGTACAATCCATGATGTAGGTAGGACCAAGCAAATAATAGTAAGGTACTTAATACAGACTCATTGACTAATTGTTGTTCCAGAGACCAGCCAACTGCTGAATTGAAATGGTAAATTTCAGCCAATTGGCTTTGTCTGCAATAGAATGCAAACTTCTTGAAAAGAGATAATGTTTCATCTTTTCTCTTTGCAAGCCCATTTACAGTTTCTGGCAGTTCTAAGACCAAGGCAGTGATTATGAAGAAATAGAATGGAATGGCGATACCTTAGAGGCATAGTTCAAGTGCCCTGGTGCCCCTTTGGAGTTACAGTGGAACCTTTGTGATTTTATGCTAGCACCAGTATGATACCCACCTCTCTACCTGGAGCAAACTCTAGGGGTCCAGCCAGGCACCTCCACATTTGCTGCAGAACCCATATTCCTGATTGATCCTATTCTTTTTATTCTGCATGTCACATTGTTATCTCAGTTCTGGTGAAAATCGAAAATCACAGATTTAGAGTTTATGGGGACCTTAGAAACTAGCTAGCATAATCCCTCTTTTTAACACATAAAGAAACTGAGGTTCAGAGCGGTTAATTGATTTGCATTAGATCACAAAGTATTAGGTGTAAAGGTCCAATTGAGTCCAGGTCTTCAGACTCCATATTCAAGGCTCATTCCACACTTGCACCTTTATCAGTTTAAAAGTTACTTACTTGCCCTTTGGGCCAAAAGTATTTCCCTACATTCAATCCTACCTAACCCTTAACTGGCAATGTGACTCTGGCCAACTCAATTAACTGCTATAAACCTCTGTAAAATGAAGATAATAACAGCACCAACTCATAGTTGTTAATGAAGATCAAAACTGTTAACATAGGTAAAGTACTTTGCATACTTTAAAGTGTCATATAAGTGCTACTTATTATTATTGGTTTTGGTGTTGACGTTATCGTCATTATCATATCCATGATTTGTGACCTTCTGTTTTGACTTCTACATTATTCGATTTATCATTTTGTCAATCAGTAGCTGATCCAAAATTCAAAGGCCACAAATACTCATCTTTTGCCATCATTTTCTGCTAGGTAACAGACCTAAAGCTATTTTTTTTTTTTGCATCCTCATCCCTACCCTGCACCTTTTCCTGGAAGTCCAAATGCAATTTGTAGCCATTCTACTTAATGTAACCCCACTCTAGCCCTTTAAAATTCATGGAAGGAGTTGTTGGATATTTCCAACAAAAAAACGATATCAGCTAAAGTGTAGCCAATCGGGATCCCATGCTTTCTTCCTATAGGCAATGATTCTTCAAGGAGCAATTCAGTCAGATTAGAAAGTGCAGGAAAGACATCAGATCCAACCATTGGAAAGTGAGTCCAAGTTCACAAAGGGAATATTTTGTTATTTTCTTACTAAGATACTTCACTAAGTGCTTTTGCTTTGAACTAAGTATGCCCTTCGGCTGATTAATAGAAAAACAGCATGTAAAAATAAAATCAATAATAATAATAACTAGCCTATATATAACACATTAAGATTTGCAGTGCACTTCATATGCATGGCCCCATACATCTCCTTTGCTCTTGCCTTATTGGTGGTAAATGTCCATCAGCATTCTCTTGGTCCATCAACAATGTTTATTTGCAAAAAAATGGCAAAAGGTGCTATCCCCGCTAATTCATGTCTCTGATCATAACATCTAGAGCTAGACTAGACTCCAGAGTCAATCGAGTGCAACTCTTCCTCATTTTATGAGGAAACTGAGAACTGGAATCTCAACTTATCCAAAGTCAGAGACAGACACTCTTTCTGCTATTTTCTTCATATTTAAAGTACTCCAGAAAGCTGAACAAAGTCTATTAATATCAGGTATTAAAGAGGCAATGTGGCATAATGAAATGTGTTCTAGAATTAGACTCAGGAGAAATGTGTATTTAAATCCCATTTCTAATCCACAATTTACCTAGAATCTAAGGTGATTTTCTAGAGGCCCAAGGCAGGAATGAGATGGGGATTCAATTATTAAACATCCCAAACACATATTATCAAATGTTATGGGCACCAATCCCAAATGAATAGAACGAATACTCTATTTCCCTTACAACCCTGAAGATGGCAAGTTTTACCATGTAGAATATAATTACTACACTAAAAATAAATAAATAAGTTAAAATCTCCCTTCTGATAAGCTCAAATGGGCAGGCCAAAAGATCAAGGAGGAGCCATGGAAATTTAATCAACTGCTAATTGTGGAAAAACAATCCCTACCTCCACCAAAAGACTTTGGAGAGGCTGAACTAATCCAAGTGATCATTAAGCCTTTGGCCAAAAGCAAGACAATTGTTGTGTTGAGCTAACTCTACATTGGGAGGGCAAAGGAAATCCAACTGGGTGTGGCCCTATGGAAGGGGATGTTGGAGAACCTAACTCCTCCTCCAAATGCTCCTTTCGATTCTCCAGAGTCTGGAACCGTAACTAAAATGATTCCTTCTCTTACGAAAAAATTGGACCTGTTGATAAACGTTGTGGCAGACCACTGTTATTTCTGTCAGAATGCCCAGAAAACTGATCAAGAGGTATGTAATTGGAGTCTGTGAACTAATCTCTATGAGAAATTTTGGTGACCTATCTGACAGAATAGTTTGTGCTCAAATTATTGAAAAGAACAAATTCCAAGATCAAAAAACTGTCTTGCAGATCTTAACCCTTAATTAAAGAATTGGAATATTGTTGTTGTTGTTGTTATTCAAAAGTGCCTGACCCCATAAACCATATTGTCCATGGCATTTTCTTGGCAAAGATATTGGAGTGGTTTGCCATTTCCTTCTGAAGATGATTAAATGACATTCCCAGAATCACATAGTAAGTGTCTGAGGCTGGATTTCAATTCAGGTCTTCCCGACTCTAAGCTCATACCCTATCCACTGAATCACCTAGCTGCTTCTTATTACAATTTTATAAGAGCTTAATAATATCCTCTAATGTTCTAAAATATCACCAACAGCATCAATATGATCTAATCCTATCTCAAGATATTTCAAAGAGATTATTCATTTCGATTCAACAAACATTAATTTAGCAGCTATTATATGCTAGTTTTGGGGAAAACAAAGACAAAAATGAATTAGTACTTGGTCTTAAGAAGCTGATATTTTACTGGGAGAAACCACACACACAAACACATTCCATTAGATATAGTATTGTCTAGCCACCCCTTTCCTCAACCTACCTCTTAATGTTTGATTTACCTAATCTGTTATTCAAGGCCAATTGTTCCCATCCCTATTCATCATAACCTTATAACAACTCAGTTTTTATCCTGCCCTGCTCCACCTTCCACTGGCCACTTTGGAACTCTATTTCATTTTTAACAAATTCCACTTCATCATGAGCCTCCCCTCATATTCATTCTGCTCCTTTGAATTAATAATTTCCCTTGTGTATTATACATCTCTAAATGCCTTCTAATGATGACAGAGGGGAATAAAAAGGGGGAGTTGGCACACTTGAATACTACCAATACTACCTCCTGACCATTGCTCTGACAATAATCTCTCCTCATTTAAAGATCCTTCTATCTGGGATACCCTTTCTCCCCTTCTCCATCAATTTTCAAAGTCCAGCCCAATTCCCATCCTCCTCAATAACTCTTTACTCACTATCCCAACTCATAGTTCTCTTAATAGCATTTATAATTTACAACAACCTCTAAGGGGTTTAACACTTTGTTGATGTTGCTATTGTGTTATCTCAGTTGTGTACAAATCTTTATAACCCCCCTTTTTTTTTGGCTGAGGCAATTGCCCAGGGTCACACAACTAGGATGTGTTAAGTGTCTGAGGCCAGATTTGGACTCAGGTCCTCCTGACTTCAGGGTAGGTGCTCTAATCACTGCACCACCTAACGGCCCCATTTGGGGTTTTCTTGACAGAGACATTAGAGTGGTTTGCCATTTTCTTCTCTAGCTCATTTTACATATGAGGCAACTGAGACAAATAGTTAAGTGACTTACTCAGTATCACACAGCTATTAAGTGTCTGAAGCTAGATTTGAATTCATAAAAATGAATCTTCCTGATTTTCCTAAACTAAATGAAAAAATATATTAAAGGTAGGAACCATTGTGCCCCCCTCCCCTCACAGCATGAGTTTAAACACACAATATAGTAGATTGTCAAATAGGACTTGTAGATTGGGCTGAAGTAGTTTGAGACAGAATTAGAGAGGCAACATGGCATGGTGAGAAGAACTCTAGATTTGAAGTCAGAAGTAAATTCTGAGTTCAAATTCCATTTCTTACATCTGCTAGCTATGTGACTATGGGCAAATCACTTAATCTGTCTGAACTTCAGTTTCCTCATCTGTAAAATGGGGATAATTGTTATAGTCTCTACCTCACGTGTTGTTATGAGGATCAAAATGAGAAAATATATTTAAAGTACTTTGCAGACCTTAAAGGACTGTATAATCATAGACTTTTCAAGTTGGAAGGAACTTATTAGACTTCTAGTCCAACCCAATTCCTGAAGGAGAATGCCTTCTACAACTTACCTGAAAAGTGGTCATCTAGCCTTTGCTTGAAGATTCCATTGAGGAGGAAACCACTACCTCCACCCCACTTTTGGAAAGGCCTAAATGTCTGTTATCATCATCATCATTATTGGATTAAACTGGACTAAATTGAATTCTTTAGAGAATATTCTACTGAGGCACAATCCCAAGAACAGTATGCCCCCATCCTCTTCACACGAGACAGTTGAATAGCAAAGCCAATTGGAAAAAAAAAATCAGATGTTTCTTATTTAACTAGGCCATAAGAATAGCTGCAGCCAAGGAAAGTGGAGTCTGAATATTGGCAGGTGATAGCACATCTCTAAAGAAGAAACTGTGGATCGCAGTATTGATAATAGGAAAAGAATAGAAGAAGCCCATATAAGGAAATGGTAAGGTAAATTGGGAAAGCTAGGGCCTGGAATCATAAAGACTCATCTTTCTGAGTTCAAATCTAGCCTCAAATACTTACTAGCTGTATGACTCTGGTCAAGTCACTTAACCCTAGTTGCCACAGTTTCCTCAACTGTAAAACAATCTAGGGAAGGAAATGGCAAATCACTCCAGTGTCTCTGTCAAGAAATCCCCAAATGGGGTCAGAAAGAATCGGACTTGATTGAAAAAACAGCTGAACAACAGCAAGGTAAAAAATAGAGAAAGCACTGAGATCTTGCGTTCAAATCCTGTTTATGGTATTTAACCACCCATGTATTGGGCAAATCATTTAACCTCCCTGAGTATCAGTTTCCTGAAGTATAAACTGCAGAAGTGGACCTTGATGATCTTTGGAGTCACTTTCAGTGATGTATTCCATAAATTCAAACATCTAGAATAACCAGAAAAATAAGAAATAAACTTTACTTTGTATACAATAAAGATAATGTTCACAAGCATGAATGAAAGGAGACAAGAAAAATTAAAAACAAACAAAATGAACCTTTCTAGGCTCTGGAGACAATTTGATCTGATGTCTGTGAAAGACTGACTGTCTTTATACTTTCTCTTTCAACTTTAAGGATACCAATGAAGCACTTGGGTTTTTCAAACGTCATCCCTTCATTCTCAGCACATCACCAGCTCCTCTTGTTTTTCAGTTCTATATTTCTTTATTGGCAACCTCGTTTCCTGTTCCTCCTTGTTTGTAATGAATTGAAGCCCACACACACTTATCACAAAGTATGATATACCTTTCAAATTCTTTGGTGACTTTGTTGTCACCAGTTCCAGACACTGAACAATACAATCCTTAAATATTTATATTAAAAAGTTGGGCCTTTATCTCAAGAAGAATTTAGGGGGGTCATTAATTTTGTATAGCCAAGAAGCAAAGTATAAAGACATTTCAGATTTTGACATCGTTGTATGGCTTAAGGGGCAAAGACAGAATTAATGCAAGACTTTGATTAGCTGATTTTATACATAAGACCATTGATATTATTTGGAACAAAAATTGGCTCATTACCTTGTTTCCCACAAGTTGGTTTGCATAAGACTAATAGGAGAAACTCAGGCAGTTAGTAATGCTAACCACTATCCTGGGCATTCCAGGGCAAGGGATTGGTTGAATGACTAACTAGCTGATTCAAGTGTCTTCAAGTGTCTGTCAGGGTGAATTAGGGACTTTCAGTTCTGGGTCCTAGAGTTCCAGAAAGTATAGATGGATTTTAGAAGGGATTTAAAAAGATTTTGCAGGACTTTACAAACAGTAGTGACTTCTGAACTATAAAATTATTCTGATGAGAGAATAACAATAGCAAAGCCAGTTATTGCATGGAGAGAAGGCAAGGGAACCTCAAGAGTAACAGGAATACCCAGCTTGTCTTCTCCACAAGACCCACATGGAGGTATACACAGAGAGAAAGGCAAACACAGACACACACATAGGAAGGCATATACCTATGCATAAACATACATAGAGTCACACAAAGGCATACATGCACACACACAAAGGTGAGCATACACAAACCCACAAAGGTACACACACAGAGAGGTGCACCCAAAACGAGAGTATATTTAGAGTATAGTACCTGCAACAGTGCCATCTAGTGGGATTCTGAGCACGTGGGAGGGCTCTGTCCCATTGTTTTGCTTTCCAGCACAGTACCTGTGGTTTCATGGTTCAATGATAGTTTGGCAATTTCCAGTGGAAAGGAGAAAAAATAAAATAAAATAATATTTCATTCTGCTTTGGGATTCTTTGACAACATCCTATCTTTTCCCAGTTCAATTCTAATTTTGCACTTTTGTTCATCTCTCTTCAATTCCCCATCTGTGAGAGGAAGCACATAGTTGTAAATAAATAGCATTGGATTTGGAGTCAGGAAGAATTGGTTCAAACCCTACACCAGAAACTTATCCACTGGATGACTTCAGGGAAAAAAAAACTTAACTTCTCATTAAAAAAACTAAAAAACTTAATCATCTCATCAAAACAGTGCCCCAGTTTTCTCATCTGCTAAGATATTGACTTTAGTGATGTTTAAAGAAACTTTCACCTCTCCTTTCATGATTCTATAACTCCTGTTACTATCAAAATGTCCTCTAGATTCTTCTCCACCTATCAAAATCATGTCTATTATCTAAAATGCTGTCCCTTCTTTGGGAAAATTTCCCCGACTCCAAAGCTCATATTGACCTCTCCTTACTCTGAATAGCACCTAGAGATAAATCTAATACTTGGGCACCATCTATTCCACCATGATTACTATCAGACTCATCTTCCTGATTTCAAATCTGACTTCAGACACTTACTAGCTGGGTGATGCTTAGCAAGTCACTTAACCCTATTTGCCTCGGTTTCCTCATCTATAAAATGAGCTAATAGGAAATGGAATATCACTTCAGTATCTTTGCCTAGAAAATTCAAAATGGGATCATGAAGATCTAGACACATAACTGAAAAGACAAAACAACAAAAATTAAATCATTCCATCACTAACAATGATTGTAAAACACTGTACCTACATTAACATATTTGATCATCACTATAACCCTGTGAGATGAGCATTATGGGAATTTTATAGATAAGGAAACTGAGTTTCAGAAGGGTCAAGTGAGCAAGATGATAAGAGGCAAGCTCCTGACTCCAAATGTAATACTGCTCCTTCCATTACACTATGGAACTTATTATTCCACAAATATTTATCTACAATGATGGACTAAGTTTGGGAGAGAAGCAAAGTTTAAATAAGCCAGAGTTTGGGAGAGATATTTAGTAACACTGATTGATGATTGATTCTGTTATACCTCTATTGCTTGGTCAGTGTGAGCTTTGTGGAGCTGAATAATTTGTGAAGTTCAAAAATTCCCAAGATTGCCCCCATTTCTGCTTTTAAATTTCCATTTAAACTCAAGTGCCTGCCCTTCACACCCTACTTCTGGTTCACAGAGGCCCTCTCTTCTCTATCCACATAGAGAACCATCAGCTTCTCTGCCCCATATTTCTGGGAATTCAGTTGGGGCACACACTACAGGAGAGATGGTGAGGGCACTCAAGGAAGATCAAGGAACCCACATGGCAAGAGTTGGATGGCAGAGGTTCAATTCCTCTAAAACCTATTCATTTTCCAACCTGTAAGCAAAATTGTTTCTAGGGTAAATAGTTAAAAGGGATGGTTATCTACAAGCTCCCTGCTTCAAGGGTCCATAATAACTGAGCAGATCAGGCATATGTGCAGTAACATATCTTTCCTTATGATTCGTGTAGGTAGGCAATTCTAAAGGGAAAAGACTGAGTCTTTTATACACTAGAATAGCTCCCACCATCATCTCCCTTTACCAAGCCAAAGTAGAGAAAATAGCTTCTCTTCCACTTTCACACAAACAACCCTCTTCCCCCTGCCCCCTTAGATTTCATGTTGGGTTTGGGGCAAGGGAGTGAGGATGGAAGGAGTGTGGGAAGGATTGTGGCTTTTTCCCTTTGCTTGCCTTTGATGTCTCTTTTAAGTTGATTGCAAAATATCATCTTATGGGTTAGAAAAAGTATATGATATGATTAAGCACAAGCACATATTCCCTAAGGGTGATACAGCCTCCATTTTCTTGTTCCACAAATTGTATTGCAAGTTGAATCCTAAGGACCTATGATCTCTCACTAGTCTGTCATTATATAATTAATCACAATCTTCTCTACATCATTCCTGTTACTCCAAGTGCCTAAGCACATGATTTTCATTCTCACTTGCATATTCTTATGTGTATCTATGTATAAAACTCCCAGATGAGCTGTGGTATCTCTGACTCTCTCAGGAGATATAGATTGAGGAAAATCATTTAAGGTGTAACCAGAGAAACTACTTGGAAGACAGGGAGAAGTTAGAGAAAAATTATTTTCCTCATATAAACTGGGTACCAGGAAAGCCTTCCTTTTTTAATTCTAAGGAGATTAGAAATACCAATAAACCAACAAGTTTTTATTAAGCACATGTTTTGTTCTAGGCACTGTTTCAGGTTCTAGGGATATAAAGATTAAAATGAATGAAATCCTGCCCTCAGGGAACTACCAGAGGAGAAAATAGGTTCTTGTCAGGACATCTCTTCCTTAGATCTTGGGAAAGGACAGACTCGACTTTTCAGGGAACCATAAAGGGAGACTTAGTTCAGAAATAGATTAGATTGGGTTCATTGGGCTGAACAGAAATATACACCATAATTCAATGAAACAAGCATTTATTAAATGCCTGTTATTTGCAAAATATCATACAACACACTGAGAGAGAGATACAGGTACACAATCCCTGAGCTTATTGATACTATAGTAGAATTTAGAATCAAAAGCAATAGATTCAAAATTGGTTTTGACATCCCTCTGGGCAATTCTCCCATTTCTTGCTCCCATGGATTGTATTCTGAGATGGTATGGAGGACATATCTTCTAACTCCATGTTCCAGGTACTCTGGTTTCACCACCTTAAAACTATAGTTCACAATCCCCTAGTAATACCCTTAATAATCTATGAGTAAATACAATTAACTCAAAGCAAAGTCATTTACCATAATGGCACAACAGTAAGAAAACATTGTATCCATAAATCTGAGACACAATATCCCCAACTATACACCAAATCAATGGCAAGAAATAATACATATTTTAGGAAATATATGTTGCCAAGGTAATTCACACCCAACACTTCAAAACCCTGATACTTTTTTCTTCCTCTTGATGCCCTCATCAAGGGCTGATGAGCCCTTACAAAACTTGATGAGCTGATGAGCCTGTTAACTGAACAGGCTACTCAGTCAGACACTTTCAACCTGGTCTTCTCTGCTGGGTCAGCTTCCTTCTTAATTCAAAGCTGAGAGTTTTATTTTCATGCTTTTCAGCACTCCCTCCTGCCTTGATTGATGCCTTAAAGAGTGAGTTTTGCTTCTTTCAGGGCCATCAGAGACACAGCCAATCCTTAGCAAGGTACCCTCTAATTGTAACAGTTTTGAGTGGAGAATATCATTACTGAATCTACACAGTCACTACACATACACTGCTGAGACCAGAATGCATCCAACTCTTAGAATCAGAGGAAGGGGCCTCAGAGACCATCTATTCTACCCCTTTTCATTTTACAAATGATGATTTTTAATGTCCTTTTCTATAAATAAAGGCCCAGCTCCTCTGATCCCAGAATCTGGGGTCAGTAGAAAGCATTCTTTCCACTGTATCATATAGTATTGGTCAGGTTGGTCAAATCTATGACTTTTTTCAAGAAATGAAAACAACAAAAGGCTTCAACAAAATTTAATTATTTTTTAAAGAAAAAAAAAAACAAAATATAATGTATCCCACCTTCCTCCAAACTCTATTAATTTGAATAATTCAGCTAATTTTTATGAAGTAAACTCTGAGGGAACAAAAGAATTGCTCCTTCCCAAATTGTCAGGTTTTACTGGAGGAAATGGGATGCCAAACCCAAATTCTACTGCTTTTTCAAACCCTGGATTCAGGAAGAAGTTAAGGACTCCAGGGTTTGAAAATGCACAATCTCACTGTGATAATTTCTTTTTTTAAAATCTTTTGTTGCATAAAAGAGACAGATGGGGAGGTAGTCAAATTTCACTGACTGATCCCATCTATGTCCTAGCATTGAAGTATTATACTTGAATGACTATATAAACAGATGAACAAGAAAACTAATGAATGAACAAATAAATGAACATGTGATTGATAAAATTTTAAATTAATTAATGACTGAATAGATAGTTAAATAAATTAATAAAATAAATAAAGCTGAATTCCAATAACAATGTTCTATTCCAAGACCTTCTCTCTAAGTCAAACTGATTTTCCTGGATGAATCTGGGAGGTCTCTCTAGAATCTGCTTTAATTACACAACTCTTCCTTCTTCCTAACAAGAGTACGGCAGGCAACTGGTATAATGGCATAGGGATTAGTAGTGGTATTTAATGGAAATAGCCTTGGATTTGGCATCAGAAGAGTTCTTCCCGACTATACCACTTATTGTGTCAGTCTAGGCTAATAAGTTTGCTTTCAGGAATCTCAGTTCTGAACCTCTCCATTTTGCAGGAACCTCTGCAAAATGGGGTTAATCATAATGAAGCCATTTGTCCCTATAAGGTTTGCTATGAAGGTCAAATGAGAGAATATATACAAAGATTGTTCTCTGTGGTTTACCTCAATTGTCTTGCCTATCTCCATCAATCAATAAATTAATCAACAAGAATTTATTAAGTACTATGTGCCAGGTACTGTGTAAATAGTATGAGGAATAGAAACCTAACAGTGACTTCAGTGATTGTCTAAAGGAAAGGAAGCTAATTCTTCACTTTGTTTGGCCTCAGTTTCTCCCTTAAAGCTCAACTCTCCAGTCTGGAGTATTTTAACCTTTTTACTGTCATTGAATTCTTTAGCACTGACCCCTTCTTAGAAAAATATTTTAGCAAAATATGGTGTTTTTGTTAAAGGTCGTGGAGTTAGATTAAGAACCTTTTCTTTAGTCATTTCCCTTTACTCCCTAACAGTAGAAGGAGATGTAAGGATTTCCTTACAAACTGCCTTTAGTTTTCCCATCTCATTATTCTACTGAACTTCATGATCTCTAGAAACTCATCATTCTTCAAAATGAAATCTACTCTGGCATTCACACCTCCTCAGCATCCTGTTAGTCCTCTTCCTACGACCAGAGAAGATGGAAGTATATAATAAAGAGCTTCTTCTGGACTTCACACCTTCTAAAAGGGTATTCAGGGAATTTATTTCATCATTCCCCATTTGTGTGCTCTTCTGGGTTTTAGGTGCTCTAGGAATTCATCATTCTTCAAATGAGACCAATTCTGAAATTCATACCTCCTCAGATCATTGACCACTTCAGGCTACTAGATATATGTGTGTGTTTACATATGTGTATATGTGTATACAAAAATATTGTGTTTTTTATTGTATTATATGTTAGGGTGTGTATGTATGTATGTATAAAATAAGACATTATTCCTGTCCATAAGGAATTTACAGTTTACTCATGTAGTTATTATATGTAGAGTACTTAATAGCAAAATCACCACTTTCCCCACAACAACCCTATATAGTAAGTTATATTTTTAAAAATTAGCTTTCATTTATTATAACAAGCTACACAAGACTACCCACCCTTCTATTCATTTCTTTTGCTGTGATAAAATAACATTGGATTTGGTACTTCTGTCTGTATAGACAGGTTTTTGTAAATGAAAGAAGTTAAATGTTTCTCCATAAACCCATAACTAATAAGTGTTAGAACCAAGGATAGAACTCAGATCTTCTTTCTCTAAACCAGGACAAAAAGCTTGATGACAGTGTAATACAACACTAAGTGTTATTGTTCTTTAGACTTTTTAGTCGTATCCAACTCTATGACTCCATTTCGGGTTTTCTTGGCAAAGGGAGGATAAGGGTGATAAAAGAAAGGATATATTGGGGGAGGGAATGGTCAGTAGCAAAAAGCTTTTGAGAAGGGACAGGGTGAAAGAAAAGAGAAAAATGGGGGGAAATACAATTAGCAATAGTAGTAAAAAAATTTTCAAAAAGAGGTTTTCTGATGGAACATTATTATTCACTGGGAAATGATGATCAGGTTACTCTCAGAAAAAAAAAAAAAAACCTGGAAAATCCTCCATGAACAAAGTGAAATATAATGTATACAAAGTAATAGCAAAGTTCTGGGATGACCAGTTTAAATGACTTTGTTATTCTCAGTAGTACAATCATCCACTACTCTCAAGGACTTATGATGAAGAATCCTATCCATACCCAGAGAAGTAACTGATTGTGTCTGAATCCAGATCAAAGCATTCTGTATTTGCCTTTCTTTATTTTTAACTTAATTTTTCTTGAGGGTTTTTATTTTCATTAGGGTGGGAAATCTATGTTTTCTTTCACAACTTGACTTTTATGGAAATATTTTATATAACTTCACATGTGGTTTCTTGTTGTGGGTGGGGAAAGGGAGAGAACCTAGAACTCAAAAATCTTAAAAACAAATATAAAATGTAAACAAGAATTTTTTTTTCTGAGTAAGCAGGAGAAACTATTGATCAGGAAAAATTTTGCTAAAATTCAAGAATAGACTCTTTTTTCCCCACATTCTAAGAAAAGTTCTGCTCATTTTTTTGGTTCTCACTTGTGATTTCATTAGTCTATTGAACTAGTAAGGAAACTCCCTTTATTAATACACATTTTACAACAATTTTCTGCAAGTTAAGTTTAAAGGAGTTGTAGGCTGAAGAGAAGTTAAATGACTTGCTTACAAATCATACAATCAAAACATGTCAAAGACTGGACTTGATCTCAATGTTTTCTGGTGTTATCCACCACATCAAGGTGACTCACTGCTCACAATAAAGGATTTAATTGTCTAAAAAAAACTTCCCCAACCACTTTAAAAGAAAACACAATAGTTTTCTCATCTGCAAAATGCGAAAAATAATAGTACCTAGCTCACATATTACAGGGATCAAATAAGATATCATGTGCAAAGTATATTGTAAATATTAAAGCACTACATAGATGTTAGCTTTTGTTATTATTAATTTTATCATTATTTTTTAAAACTAGAAGATGACCTTCTTAATGCAGCAATGTGCATGGATGGAGGCAGTATCCATCCCCATAAGATCATAGAACTATTAAACTATTCAGTATCTCACTAGAACAAATTATAAATGTAATCTAATTGATTTTTCCAAATTATTTTTTTCTCTTTCTTTTTAAATATTTTTGTTATAAAATATGACTAGATTGATGTCTGATTGAAGCAGGGGTATATATTTGGAAGTTAATATAATAATGAAAGTTGTTGTAACCCACAGTTTAAAGCTCAATAGCCTAAAATTGTCTTGATTGGCAAAGATCAATTATTCAGTGTTCTGAGCCTGTAAGAAGTCTGTAAGGATCTTGAGAGAAGAGAGATCCTAAGTTTCTGACTTGAAACGCGAAGATATATGGTTCCAGATTTTCTTTAGGTAGAGGTCCTCAAAAGGAGAAAATGATTTTAGTGTAGCATATTGTGTGATTGAGAAATCCTTAACTATCTTCAATGCCAAATGCCAGATTCACAATGAACACATGTAGGAAATTAAAACATTTTTAGAAAATGGTATCAAATAAAAATCAAGGAAGGTATACAGATGAGAATATATCAGATAATACATAGAGTGAATAAGTGCTCTCTTCAATGAGATGTGTGAAAGAGACAAATAGCTCTAGCTCATTTCCAAGGAGAAATTCCTCTAAACCTCTGGGGTAGCAAGCTTGGGATGTAGACATGATAGAAGTGTCAGCTTCTTTATGGTGACTTCTCAGAATCTTTCTGTTCCTTTAGGGATCTCTCTCTAAAGAGAATTTGGAACTTTAGGTTTTCTTTCAAAACTGGAAACCAGATCAGTGATCTCTTCTCCTTCAGCATTTGTGTAATCAATTTCTAGCAATGAAGACAATCTTAGGAAACTGGGATTTGAGTCTCATAACATCAATAAAATTGAATTTTGTTTTGTTTTCAAGGTCAGGAGATGAAAAGATCAATTCTAAATGGAACAATAAGGAAAGTTTAAATAGAGGTGGAAATTAAAATTTGAAGTATTTGGAAATGTTAATAAGGGAAAGAAGTTTGATCAAAACAACAAAACAGAAGTAGGAATGTGTATGGTATATTTAGGAGACTAAGAAGAAGCTAATATCAGAGTTGGTGATATGTGCAGAAGAACAATGAAAAATAAAAATGAAAAGGCAGGTAGAGAATAGCCTGGGGAAGGTCTTAAATGTCAGGCTAAATGTCAGGTTTGATTCTCTAAGCTGTGGGAAGCAAAACAGGGTATTTGAGCAGTAAAATGGCATGATGAAAATGTTTGAAGAATATTAATCAATACTGGGGCCATGTACAGAGTAGACTGAAGGAAAGAAAAAGAGAAAAAGTGAATAAAGGGGGAAAATTAAGTGACTATTACAATAGACTAAGTTTGAAGTGATAAAATCCCAAACTACTGCATTAAGATTTGAAATGGAAAGGAAGTGGGAAATATGAGAAATATCATGAAGGAAGAATCAATAGTGGTCACTTGTGTCAAATTCATTGGAAAGTTCAAGGAAAATGATGATACAAAAAAGATCACAAGGTTGGGTGATTAGGACGTCACTAGTGACCTTCAAGAGAACAGTTTTAGTTAGAGTTATTGGGACAAAAGCCAGATATCTGGGGAGTAAAAAAAAACAATGGGTAAGAAAACTTAGAAATCAAATGAAGACTACTCTGTAGAATTTTGGTGATGTGGGAAAAAATCGGCCATGAAAGGAAAAAGAAAGTACAATAGGTAAAAGTAGATGGGTAAGAGGTCATCACAATGAAGTAAAGGTTATTTCAGGCCAGTAAAAATAAAATAAGGTTTACAGACATAAGGCGTAAGTTGAGAAGGAGATACTTAAAATATAGGACAATGAAGGGACAATGGAGCAAGTTTCCCAAAACAGAAAAGGATAGATAGAAAGAGAAAAGAAAAAGGTGCTAATCTAAGAAAGAAATGACTCTTTTTCCCTCTGAGATTACAGAGAAAGATGAAGGATAGAAAGATTAATAATTAACAGGCTAAATAAGGAGGGTAAGGTCTGATGGTAGCTTCTCAATAAAGTAGAAGGCCTGGGTATTAGTTGATAATACCTCTGGGACTTGAGAGAGGGGGTTTAAGGAGAATGGAAAGAATTTGAAATAGGATGTAGAGAGTATTCTAAGGAAGTAACAATGAATAAGCAAAAAAAAATCAAGAAGCAATAAAGGTCTGATAAATATTGAATCAATGAGATTCATAATGGACTTAGCATCATTCTACAACTTTCTCTGGCAGGGTTTAGTTATCTATGAGCAGAAAAATAATGGGAAAGACCATTTAAGGATTGACATTGGTATATTAGGTACACTGAAATTTTGAGGTCACATGAGCTAATTAGCTGTAAGGATGGTGTTGTGGGATTCTCTGGAATGGAAATTATGTGTAGCCAATAGGAAGTATTCTAATAATCTGGATGAAGCAGGAGATCAAATGATTGGCAAATCCAGGAAAAGTGAAGAAACAGCATGTTCAGCAGATTTAAGTAATTAGAAGAGTTTACTAGTAAGGCAGTTGTCTGCTGGAGACAGCTAGGTGGCACATGGATGGAATGCAGGGTCTGGAATCAAGAAGATTCATCTTCCTAGACTCAGATATTTACTAGCTTTGTGACCCTGGGCAAGTCCCTTAACCCTCTTTGCCTTAGTTTTCTCATTTGTAAAATGAGCTGGAGAAGGAAATGGAAAACAGTTCCAATATCTTTGCCAAGAAAGCCCCAAATGAGGTCAGGAAGAGTTAGTCATAACTGAACAAGACCAAAAAACTGTCAGAAAAAAATCAGGATAGTTCAAAATCTTGGAGAAACAAAGACAGATTGTATGACAGTGTGTTCCTCAGTCTGACTACACATGCAATTGTGAATATTCAATGGCTCATTATCATGAAGGACAAAGTCACTAAGAAGGAAGAGGAAAAAGATAAATCTGACGTGGAAACAGAGCTCATCAAGAGACTGATAAATGACAAAAGCAACAATGAAACATGATTCCAGCCATAAAAGCTTCAAATTGTCTTATTAAAATAATAATATGATAAAATATAATAAGGGACTTTACTCAAATTGAATGAAGGTACATCTAGTTTTGAGAAAATAATTATTTTAATTAAAGTGAATAATAGTTCTTATTTTTTTCTATGTGCAATTGAGTATTTTTGCCTATTAAAGAGGTAGATGCCAATGCCAATTACCATAATTGGCAATGGTAGGCTGAATTTGAACACTACTCCTGGACCTGAGAGGGAACATTGGTTGTATGGTAACATGAAGAATTCAATTTACCAAAGGAAAGATTTCTCTCCCCAGTTCACTGAAAGATTATTACCAGCTTTCTATAAAGCCTTTTAAAATCCAAACCATGGGAATTCATAGCACTATAGATAAAACCTGCTCATCTGCAGACAAATTCTTCTGGTCCACTAAGTAGCTATGGTAATCACTGTACAGATGGAGAGATTTGCACTCTGGGCTCAATCCCAAACTCAAAAGTTGTATGTCTCCATATTTATATAGTAATGGGGGACCCAAAATATCTCTCAATGAGAGGACTTTCTCACTTTGCATTATAGACTCTAATAAAGTCTCGAGAAGAAGGCTTTGATATAAGAAATGTGATTAAAACATTTTGAAATTGAAAGGTGTGAGGTTGAGAGTAGTATGCTTTGAAAAGAAGTAGACAATGCTTTATCTCTTTTATCTAAACCTATGGTCATACATTTGGAGCAAGAAGTGATCCTTAAATGTAGTAGAATTCAATAACCTAAATCTAAATCTCAAGAGTGAGGACTCAAGATGACATAAATGGTAAATCATTAGTCTAGAGATGTAACTAAGCCAGGGCAGTCAAGAGTTTGCCTCAGAGCACTCAAATGTAGAAAGCTTAAAAAGTATTTGTAACCCTTTAGCAGATAGAAACAATGAATTCTAGCACTTAGCTTCTAGGGGCAATTAGTTAAAAATTGAAGATAATAATTGGATACCTTCTTCTTCCCTGGTCTCTTGCTACCCTGCTTCCCTCAACAGCAGCCTCCCTTGTAGTGTCCCCTTGGTATCTGAAGATTTCTGCTTCTTGGAATCCTAAGGATTTTATCTCCTGTATTTCTCTTCTAAAGTCTGAGGTCTCAGTTGCACATCTCTTTTGGATATCTCCCCATCTTCCACCTAATTTATCTTTAGGGGCAGTTAGATAACTCAGTAAATAGAGCACCAGCATCTAGAATGACTAGGCTTTGAGGTCAATATTGACCTCAGAAACTCACTAACTGTGTGATCCTGGGCAAGTCACTTACCCCCAATTGAGAGGTCATAGAAACAAAGAAGAAAAAAATAAAAAGCAAAGTTGACTTTAAAAATGTATCTTGTTTATTTTTTATGGTTCTTTTCATGATCATCAAATTGTTAGCAATGTCTCTGATCTGGACCTTCAAGAAACCATATTGTCACCTCAAAGAAAGTTGCCAAGAATAGTTTAGTATTGGTCCTAAGAAATTTTCCTTTAGCTTTTTTTCTTTATCATTCCTTTCCCCATCTAAAAAAGTAGCTGTATGTCCTTTACCAATACTTTAACCTTTGTTGACACTGAAATTAACAATTCTAACAAAAAAAAATTCTGATGCATGGGATTGTTTGAGAAATTGAAAATTAACCAAAGTTCTTTTTTGTTCAGCCCTAACTGAAAAAATAAGAACATAAAGTCATTTTTGATCGCTATCCTATCTTATTCAAGACTCTCAGATAACCATGAATAAATCTTTCTTTATTGAATGGGGATCCCACAGGGGGACCAATTGTATAGCCAGAGAAGAAAGTGTAGGGGTATATTTCTCATATTCTTCCTCCCACATTCCTCTTCATTGAATTAATTCTCTTTTACCCATGAGCATTCTACCTCATATGCACACTGTAATGTGAGTAATAATAATAGCATTTGTACAAGCTATTATTATACTATATATAATGTATTATGTAGTAATATATTATATTATTATTTTATAACATTTGTGTAAGGTTTACAAAGTGCTTTAGATAAGTTCTCATTTGATATTCCCAAGAACCCTGTGAGGTAGGTATCATCATTAGCAACATTTTATAGATGCTAAATCTAAGAGATTAAAGCACTTGGCTAGGGCCACAAAAGGAGTAAGAATATCTGAAGTAGAATTTTAACTCAGGTCTTCCTGACCTCATGCCCAGCACTCTAGTCATGAGATAAGAGAAACTTTGGGAGTGATAATGCTGATTATATAAACCCACATAATGGCTGGAATCCAGACTAATGGCTTTCAGAGCAATTCAAGTGAAGAGTTGGTCAACTGCTTCACACACACACACACACACACACACACACACACACACACACACACACACACACACACACATACACACACACACACACACACACACACACACACACACACACACACACACACACACTGAAGTTCTGCCATCAGTTCCCTTTTCCTTTTCTTTTTTTTTTTTGGGGGAGGGGGGTATTTATGATTAGATTCCAAAAATCACTATTGTTAAATTTTAAGTTAAGAAGGAAGGTTTTGCTACAGTTTTGGCAGGTAAGGATTTCAAAGTTTTAACCTACCTTTTGGCCCGACAATTTTATAGCCGGAGCTCACAGATATCGCTGTCCTCACCACTACCTGAGTTTAATTCAAACCATTCTACCCAGCCCTAATTTGGAGCCTTTCATTTCGGTTTTAGGTTACCATATATGTGGCACAATGGAAATATTTTTTCAATCTTAAATTAGAAACATACTGCTGGAGGATTTTTTTAAACCCTCTACATTGTAGATAGAAATATCTTTAACTCTCCAACTGAAATCTAACCGAGGTAACCTCCTTGAAAAAGTTTGATACCAAGCAAGAAATGTGTCCTTTGGAATGTGTCTTTCGTTTTTCCCTAGTCCACAATAAGTTAGTAATATTCTTTCAATCAATCCTGAGTCTGTGAATGTGCCAGAATAGATATGTCTGGGGAATAGCCTGGGAGAGAGTGACAAACATGTTATAGCCAGAAAATTCTCCACCACTGATGGTGAATTGAATTATAAAAGGACTATGAACTCTACTCTGACTGACAGAAAGAGAATATGCTCCAAACCTTCTACTCTCCAGCTCCTTAAGAAAAGCAAATGATAAAATGAGTTAATATTTATAAAGTGATTCCTTTGTATACCTCAAAGCACTATATGAGTGTAGGTCATCAATATCATAATTATTATTCTAGCAAAGTTAAAAGAAAACCAATAACCACATAACTAAGGTCTAGTATTCTATGTCCCAAATATTTTTCCTGAAATGAGGTCTTCTCACTGTTCTCTATCACTGAAGCCTGTGGGTATCCTGACTGTGAATACCTCATCTCTCTTCTATAAATGGCCTCCTTTTCCTCAACTGTACAATGAGTATTATAATAGCATTTATCTCACAGGGTTAATGTGAAGATCAAATGAGAAAATGTGTAAGTAAGGCACTTTTCAAACCTCTAAGCCCTGTCGAGTAGGAAACAGGGACTGAATCTGTGATTTCACTGAAATGAGCAACTCCATCCAGGTCAGGAAACCCTTTCTATCAATGAAAGTCAATTTTCAACTTACTCTTAGAAAGTTCCCTAAAAAAGCTTAGAGTTTATAGGCACATGGTTTTCCAGTCAGTATGTGACAATATTTAGATCCATTTCTGGTTCTGGTCAGTTTTCTATTAACCATACCATGACTGGCTCTCATTAGGTAAGTATAAACTATTATTATTATTATTTATTTGTTGTTATTCACCAAACCAGAGGGATGACTGCAAGTTGCCTGCATAATCCTGAGGTTCTGTTTGATATCCAACAACTGGGGTGACGAAAAATTCTCTGGTTGCTTTTGAAAATAATAACTTCTATAGGACAATTCCATTACACCCTTGATCAGCTGAAGACATTTCAGGCAATGAGATGTACATCAATAGGAATATATTTACATTTTTTTCTCTTTCAAACTCTATTAAATGAAGTAAGGACAAACTTTCAATATTACCTCTATGATTCAGTTTTAAAATCATAGGCTCTTAGTACTAGAAGGGAACTTAAAGTTCATCCTAGTCCAATCCTTGCCTTTTTAGATCAGGAACCCCTTCAACCAAAGAGGATAAATCATTTGTACATGGATTCACAGTGGCATAGATAAGCTGACATTCTGAGTCATCTGTCTCCAAACCCATTATGTCCTTTATATCATACACACTCTCAGTTATCTGATTTATCATTTGCCAGAGTATAGTTCTTAGATTAAGTGGGTCCTGTCACCCTCTTCTCAAAACTCTATCCTCAGGTTCCATGGAATCAGCACTGTTGGATTAAATTTCATTGTTATCATTTTAAAATAAATCAAGTTAATAACTAAAAAATAATCTGCTAAATGCTAAAATAGAACAGGACTTTAGAGAGAACTGAGAGAAATGATTGTTTCTTTCACATATTAAAAACTAATTATTGAATTATGACCAAGGTTTTTCCCCTTTCTACTTCCTCATCTAGAACTCAAATTTCAATCAGAAATCTTGGGCAAAGATTTACTCAAACAGGAAAGTTAAGATCTAATCAAAGACAGTAAAGAACATCTAAGTTTAGGTGAATGGATAGTTTTCTGCTCATTGTGTTTACTCAGAGATCTAGGAAAATAAGGATTCTCAGATGAGTCATAAAAAATGACTGTCAGATGAGTGATACAGATATTGATAAATCTCTTTGACCATAACTGAGTGTTCAGTGTCATGTATCTCAAGACCCTCATTGGAATAAGCCCACCTCTCATTATAATTTTCTTTCTCTCATTACTTGTTAAGCAATCAGAGTTGATTTCCACCCAAGTCTATCCCCTTTTCCAGGGACATATAAACTGTGAGCCCACTACTAGGAGTCATCTTTGGTCCAAGAAAGACCATTCTTTTTATTAATAAAAAAGCTTAGCATTATTAATAAAATTATTAATTCCTAGACTTTTGTCTCTCAAAATTTTTAAAAGTTACAGAATTATGATCTATTTGAGCTGATGTAGAACAAGTTTGAAGTTTAGATTTTAAAGTTGTACTCAAAGACCTAGAGGAAAGACACAGGATATAGAGTCAAAGTACTGAATTCAAATTTCAGCTCTGCTATTTCCTGATAAAGTCACTTTCTCTTTCTAGGACCCAGTTTCCTCCCCTATAATGAGGATTTTATTTTTTTAATAACTTTTTATTGACAGAACCCCTGAGAGGGTAATTTTTTACAACATTATCCCTTGCACTCTTTTCTGTTCCGATTTTTCCCCTCCCTCCCTCCCTCCACCCCCTCCCCCAGATGGCAAACAGTCCTATACATGTTAAATAGGTTACAGTATATCCTAGATACAATATATGTTTGCAGAACCGAACAGTTCTCTTGCTGCACAGGAAGAGTTGGATTCAGAAGGTAAAAATAACCCAGGAAGAAAAACAAAAATGCAAGCAGTTTATATTCATTTCCCAGTGTCCTTTCTTTGGGTGTAGCTGCTTCTGTCCATCCTTGATCAATTGAAACTGAGTTAGATCTCTTTGTCGAAGAGATCCACTTCCATCGGAATACATCCTCATACAGTATCATTGTTGAGGTATATAATGATCTCCTGGTTCTGCTCATTTCACTTAGCATTAGTTCATGTAAGTCTCGCCAGTCCTCTCTGTATTCATCCTACTGATCATTTCTTACAGAACAATAATATTCCATAACATCCATATACCACAATTTACTCAACCATTCTCCAATTAATGGGCATCCATTCATTTTCCAGTTTCTAGCCACTACAAACAGGGCTGCCACAAACATTTTGGCACATACAGGTCCCTTTCCCTTCTTTAGTATCTCTTTGGGGTATAAGCCCAGTAGAAACACTGCTGGATCAAAGGGTACACACAGTTTGATAACTTTTTGAGCATAGTTCCAAATTGCTCTCCAGAATGGCTGGATGTGTTCACAATTCACCAGTATCAGTGTCCCTGTTTTCCCACATCCTCTCCAACATTCTGCATTATCTTTCCCTGTCACTCTAGCCAATCTGACAGGTGTGTAGTTGTATCTCAGAGTTGTCTTAATTTGCATTTCTCTGATTAATAATGATTTGGAACATATTTTCATATGGCTATAAATAGTTTCAATTTCTTCATCTGAGAATTGTCTGTTCATATCCTTTGACCATTTATCAATTGGAGAATGGCTTGATTTTTTATAAATTAGAGTCAATTCTCTATATATTTTGGAAATGAGGCCTTTATCAGAGCCTTTGACTATAAAAAATGTTTTCCCAGTTTATTGTTTCCCTTCTAATCTTGTCTGCATTAGTTTTGTTTGTACAAAAACTTTTCAATTTGATATAATCAAAATGTTCTATTTTGTGGTCAATAGTGATCTCTAGTTCTTCTTTGGTCATAAATTCCTTCCTCTTCCACAGGTCTGAGAGATAAACTATCCTATGCTCTTTCAATTTATTTATAATCTCATTCTTTATGCCTAGGTCATGAACCCATTTTGACCTTATCTTGGTGTATGGTGTTAAGTGTGGGTCAATGCCTAGTTTCTGTCATACTAATTTCCAATTTTCCCAGCAATTTTTGTCAAATACTGCATTCTTATCCCAAAAACTGGGGCCTTTGGGTTTGTCAAACACTCGATTATTAAAGTTATTGGCTGTTTTGCCCTTTGAACCTGACCTATTCCATTGATCAAATAGTCTATTTCTTAGCCAATATCAGATGGTTTTAGTAACTGCTGCTTTATAATATAATTTTAGATCTAATACAGCTAGGCCACCTTCATTTGATTTTTTTTTCATTAATTCCCTTGATATTCTTGACCTTTTGTTTTTCCATATGAACTTTGTTGTTATTTTTCTAGGTCATCAAAATAGTTTTTTGGGAGTCTGATTGGTATAGTGCTAAATAAATAGATTAGTTTAGGTAGTATTGTCATCTTTATTATATTTGCTTGGCCAATCCAAGAGCATTTAATATTTTTCCAGTTGGTTGTATCAGACTTAATTTGTGTGGAAAGTGTTTTGTAGTTTTGCTCATAAAGTTTCTGATTTTTCCTTGGCAGATAGATTCCTAAATATTTTATACAATCAGTAGTTACTTTAAATGGAATTTCTCTTTGTAACTCTAACTGCTGGGTTTTGTTAGTGATATTTAAGAATGCTGATGACTTATGTGGGTTTATTTTGTATCCTGCAACTTTGCTAAAGGTGTGGATTGTTTCTAATAACTTTTTAGTAGAATCTCTGGGGTTCTCTAAGTATACCATCATATCATCATCAAAGAGTGATAATTTGGTTTCCTCATATAATGAGGATTTTAGACAAAATTATCGCTAAGTTCTAAATCATTGAATCCAATAAGTCAAATATCGTTGTTCAATCATTTTTAGTTGTATTGACTTCTTAGCAAAACTATTAGACTGGTTTGTAATTTCTTCTAAAGCTCATTTCATAGATAAGGAAAATGAAGTAAACAGGTTTAAGTGACTTGTCTAAGATCACACATCTAGTAAGTATCTAAGGCTAGAGTTGGACTCAGAAAGATGAGTCTTCCTGACTCTAAGCTGGAACTTTATCTAAACTTGTAAAATGGATACCACACTCTGTATTTCAAACTTTGTTCTCCCTCACAATGACTTTGGAAATTCTGTTGATGGCAGAAGAGCTACCCAACACTGAAATGCAGCCATGAAAACAGGGACTGTTGAATTCACTGTCTTCCATCTACCAGAGTCAGTCTGAAAAGTGAAAAAGTCTCTTAATTTCACAAGATGCCTGGTGGTGGTCAGATCTATCTTAAAGCCAATTAGAGAATCAAGGAAAGAGAGAAAGATGGATGGAAGGAAAAGGACATGAAGGGAAGAAGGAAGAGAGGGAAAGAGAAGGTGGTAAAGAAGAGAAGGTCAGGGAAAGAAGAAAGGGAATGGAAGAAAAATGAAAGCGAAAAGAAAATGAGAGCAGAATAAAGGGATATTGCAGAATCCCCATTTTAGGTTGTGTTTACACAATGGCCAAAGTGAAGGGGAGGAGTAGTAAAAAGGAAAGATTGAGCTAATCCCCTCCTTTTGTATTTCACCCCTAACTCCATTCTACCAAGGTTTAGAATGCCTTACTCTCCATCAGGAACTTTATAAATGAGGTACAAAAACCTACCTCCTATTCACCAAACATAACACTTGATCTTCCAGCTTCAAGCCTTTTCACAGACTATATTCCTTTACAAGAATGCCTTCCTCCCCTCATATACACCTCCTTTAATCTCTACTTCTTATTAAAGCTCAGTTCAATTGCTACCTCCTATATGAACTTTTTCCTGATTTCACTGTCTACTAATGTCTCCCCATGAAAACTACCTTACATTTACTTTTTGTTTTTTTTTTCTTTTACATGTACATGTAGTTTAGCACAATATAATGTAAGCTCCTTGAGGGCAAAGGCTATTTTTTTGTGTTTTTGTATTCTTGGCATAGAATAGACATGTTTAATGATTGGTTGGTACTTCCAAAAATGTGTCTATTTGGCAACATAAAATGATCCTTACATAAAATCCATGAGTTCCCAGAAGCAAAATCTAAGGAGTTAAGTGCCATATTGTCAGGCATTTCACAGTCAAATATTGGCCATGTTAGAAATCTCTAGTCATTGGAGCCATGAATTTCCATGATGTTCAATATCTTAATTATTATCATTTTACTTCTCAGAGACCTTTAACTGATTCCTTATTACCTAGCAAAGAGAGCCCCAGATTCTTTATTTAAATAAAATTTGATATCTTTTGTTTTTACATCACTTAAATTTCCTCCTGTATCTTTCTCAGTCATCCCAAATGAAAATTTTGAAAGAGAAGACAATAATCCAAGAAAATCCCTCCTGAAAATTAGCTCTGAAAAAAATCTGACATTATTTATAATACTCTACATTCATGAATACCCTTCCCCACTTTTTAAACCAATTATTTTATTTTCAATTCTAAATTCTCTGTCTCTTCCTCTCTTCCTTCTTCACCAGTGAGAAGGCAAGAATAATAAAATCAATTACAAATATGTATAGTATACAAAGCAGATTTCCTTACTGGTCATAAGAAGGAAGGAAAGAAGGAAGGAAGGAAGGAAGGAAGGAAGGAAGGAAGGAAGGAAGGAAGGAAGGAAGGAAGGAAGGAAGGAAGGAAGGGAGGAAGAGAGGGAGGGAAGAAAAAAGAGAAGATGTGCATCTGTATTCTAAGGTTCTCTATCTGGAGGTGGATATGTTTCAGCAAAAACTCTTAGGAATTATAACTGGTCATTATGTTGATCAGAGTTCCTAATCTTTTAGCGTTGATTATTTTTATAATATTGTTATTATTGTATATATTGTTCTCCTAGCTCTGTTCACTTCATTTTGTATCAGTTCATACAAATCTTCCTAGGTTTTCTTGAAAACATCCTCTTTATTTTTTCTTATAGCACAATAGTATTCTATCACTTTCATATATTATAATTTGTTCAATCAATCTCCAATTTGAAAGGTATCCCATGTCTCCAACTCTTTATTACAAAAATAGTTGCTATAAATTTTGTATAAATTTTAAAATTTTTCTCTTTTTTTGTTCTCTTTGAGGAATAGACCTAGTAAAGGTACTAGGTCAAACACTATGCACAGTTTAATAGCTGTTTGGGCTGTTCCAAATCACTTTACAGAATGGTTGGAAATTCACAGCTTAGAGTGTATTAAAGAGTCTGTTTTCATACTATATGAGGATATATTCTAATGGAAATGGATATCTTTGACAATGAAAAGATCCAAATCAGTTCCAATTGATCTGTAATGAACAGAATCAGCTACTCCCAGAGAAAGCACACTGGGAAATGAGTATAGACCACAACATAACATTTCCACTCTTTCTGTTACTATTTGCTTGCATTTTTGTTTTTTTTTTTTCCTTGGATTGTTTTTACCTTATTTCTAAATCCAGTCTTTCCTGTGCAACAAGATAGCTGTATAAATATGTATACATATATTGTTTTTTAACATATACTATAACATATTTAACATGTATGAGACTACCTGCCATCTAGGGGAGAGAGTTGGGGGGAAGGAGGGGAAAAGTTGGAACAGAAGTTTTTGCAAGTTTTTTCAATATTGAAAAATTACCCTGTATATGTTTTGTATATTAAAAAGCTATAATAAAAAAATTTTTTTAAAAAGAGTCTGTTTTCCCATGGTTCCTCCAGCATTTGTCATTTTATTTATTTGACAACTCAGCCAGTATGAAGAGTATGAGGTGATAATTCACAATTTTTATAATTTGTATTTCTTTAATTAGCAGTGATTTGTAGTCTTTTATTTCCAAATGACTATTGATGGCTTGAATTTTTTTTTCCTCTGAAAATTATCCCCTTCATAGCCTTTAATCATTTATCATTTGGGGAATGATTCCTCTTTTTTGGTAAATTTGACTCAGTTTCCTATATAACTTAAAAAATGAAACATTTATCAGGAATAAAACATATTGTAAAGATTTAGTCCCACTTTCCTGCTTTTTAAAAAATTTTACCTGAATTAATTTTGTTTATACAAATACTTTTAAATTTTATGTAATCAAAACTGTCCATTTTATCTCCAAGGAATATCTCTTTCTCTTGCTTAGTCACAAACTCTTCCTTATCCAGATAAGTAATTATATGATAGGTAATTTCTTCCATGTTCTACTAATTTACTTATGATGTCACTCTTTATGTCTTAACCATCTACCATTTTAAGTTTTCAAAAGAGTATTTTTCCCCACTTTTTCTCACTTTTAGAATCACAGAATTTCAGAAGTACATCAGATACCATCTAGTTCAACACAACTGAAGAGGGAATCTCCTCTAAAGTAAAACCAAGTGGTTGCCCAGACATTGCTTGAATAACCCTCCTGAAGAGAAACCCACTAAACCCTGAGGCAACCCATTTCTTAACTAGAATTGCTCCTAAACCTTAGGATGTTTTTCCTTGAAATAAGCCTCTGACAATCCCAGATTCATTGATTTGCAACTGGACAAGATTTTGGAGCTCATCTAGTTCACTCCTTTCATTTTATTTAGATTTCATTTAGATAATTTCATTTAAATAAAATAACCAAGCCTAGAGGAGTTGAATGACCAGGTTATCCAGGTAGAAAGGGGAAAATTGAGATTTTAACTCTTGCCTTCAGATTCTAAATAATCACCTTTCTGTTGCATTTTAACACTAAGACAAAACATGACTGTCTCTGGTCTTCTCTATCATTTCTCCAGAAGATTATAATTTTGTAGGAAGAGAAAACTTGTACTGAAATAAAAGCATTTCAGGAAATTAGTGCTAGGCATTATGAATTTTAAAAACTGAAGAAAACCTTGTAAAGTTATCTTCATTGGAACCAAAAACACTTGAAAAAGGAGTTAGATTTTGAAAGTTTAGGTCAAGGGGGAGAATGGCATTCCAGATGGGGGAAAGCCCAGCAGGAAAGCAAAGGGAATATTTACAAGGCAAAAGATGGTTCAGTCTACTTGGGGTGTATGCTCAGTGTTTATAAGGTCAAGAGGAATTTTGTCTTTTTTATTTATATATCTCTTTCAGGCTCCCAAAGGATTCATTGCTTATGGTAGCTGCTTCACAAGTGTTTGTTGAATTAAGAACACTGAGAGATAAAGCCAGAGAGGTAGATTAGAACCTGATTAGAGCCAGGTGGTGGAAGGTCAGAGTTTGGGTCTCCATAGAAAAGAGTATAAGTAAAAAAAATTTTGATACATGAATATATTATTGTGCTATAAAAACCTGTGAATGCTAGGAATATAGGGACGTTTGAAGGAATTAAAATAAAGTGAATTAAAATGAATGAGAAAATAGCCAAGAAAATGATATGCACAATGACTACATACAACAATGAAGATGAAAAGATAACCAAAAACAATTAAAAAATGAATGTTGTAAACTTACAAAGAAATGACTAGGGGCAGCTAGGTGGAGCAGTGGCTGGAGCACCAGCCCTGAAGTCAGGAGGATCTGAGTTCAAATCCGATCTCAGACACTTAACACTTCCTAGCTTTGTGACCCTGGACAAGTCACTTAACCCCAATTGCCTCAGCAAAAAAAAAAAAAGAAAAGAAAAGAAAAGAAAAAGAAAAAAGAAAAGACTTAGTCCCAAAAAAGATATGAGAAGACAACTCCCACCTCTTGGCCTCTGCCCACCCTCCACCGAATCCTTTGCAGAATTTGGAAGGATGATCATGAAAAAATGACAGTACTATCTAAACTTGTTTATTTATTCAGTAGCCATACCAATTAAACTGCCAGCGAACTCTTTCAAAGAGTTAGGAAAGGGTGGAGGGAAGCAAAATTCATCTGGAGGAGCAAAAAGATCAAGAGTATCAAGGAAATTAATGAAAAAAATGGAAAAATTATGGAATTGTAGAGCAGATGAGAGGCTGTGGATAGAGTGCCAGCCTTGGAATCAATAGGACCTGAGTTCAATTTCAGCCTCAGGCATATTGGATGTGTGACCATGGGCAAACTACTTAACTCTGTTTGCCTTAGTTTCCTCATCTGTAAAATAAATTGGAGAAGGAAATGACAAGCCATTCCAGTATCTTTTATTCTACAAAGCTTTGACTCAAAAAAAATTTGATACCAGATGAGAAATAGGATGAACAATGAACAATATTGGTACAAAATACATAGAAACAAATGAGCACAATAACCTCATGTTTGATAAAAATTAATTTTGGGTGTAAGAATCCATTATTTGGCCAAAAAAGTTAAACTGGAAAATAGTCAGGCAGAACTTCAACATAGCACATTTCATATCATATATCAAGTGAACTGAAAGGTTTCTAAATATCCAAATTTATTCAATCATCCTGCAAATGTTGATTAAGCACCTATCATGTACAGAAGACTGTGTTAAGTGTCATAGGGAAATCTAAAAGAAGGAGATACAGTTGTTGTTCCTGAGGAGTTTACAATGCAGTCATAGAACCATTTATTATACATAATAAATGGAGATTAACCACTGTGATGGATTTGGCTCTTTTTAACAATGAGGTGATTCTGGGTAGTTCCAACAGACTTGTGAAGACTGAATGTGGATCAAAGCATAGTATTTTCACCTTTTTGTCATTGTTCTTTGCTTGCTTATTTTTTCAATTCTTGTGATTTTCCCCTTTTAATCTGATTTCTTTTTGCTCAGCATGACAGATAAGAAAATATGTTTAAAAGAATTGCACATGTTTAACCTGTATCAGATTGCTTACTATATTGGGGAGGAGAGAATAGGGAGAAAAAAATTGGAACACAGGGTTTTTGCAAAGATGAATGTTGAAAACTATTTTTGCATGTATTTGAAAAAATAAAATACTATTTAAAAATAAAAATAAAAACAAATAGAGATCAAAACAAAAACTAAGTACAGAGCTGGCAAAGCATTACATTTTTCATTGAGAAGATAGTCCACTGGAATGGAGGGTAGAAATGTAGAATAAGAAGAAATAATTCCTTTCCTATCCAGTGTCTTGAGATTTGTCTTCAGACCTGAAGCACCAGCATCCAGTGAAACATCTGGTGAAATCATTTTGAAAAGGTATTTTGTTATATCATAGTAAGTGTTTTTCTGCAAGCAGAAATATTTGTTAATTATTTGAAAGATTTGTCCAATAAATTCCATGATTACTTATCTAAGACTTTGTCATCCATTTTTGGTCATTAGAGTAGTAATTTTTCTCATTGGTAACTACGGCTATTACCTACCATTTACATGTCTGACCTCAGCTATGTACCTCCTCTCCCTGTGGAAGGGCAAAAGAGAATAAGCTTAGAGCCATAAGTGCAGCCTCTAGGACTAACAACTGCTTAGTTTCCTTTTAAAATCTAAAATATATTACTATGCATCTCTCTGAAAGAAAGGGAGCCTTGCAGAGGCTGGTCTACCCAGTTCTCTTGGGATGGGGAAAGAAGGGAGGGAAGAGGAAGAGAGACTAAGAAGGGTTGTGTGGCATTTTTCCAAACTGAATGGAGTACAAATGAAACTGAAGACTCCCCAGTTATTAGCTGAGCCAGGATGGTCTGGACAGCCTGTCGAGATAATTCAATCCAAAAAGGGGGAGGAAGAAATATGCAATTCTCTTTTTTTCTTGAATGATCCAGACTGAGTGTGACAATTGTCCTTATGGACTCTATATTCTTAAGTCCTTGTGGACTTTAAGTCCCTGGTCCCTACCTAAGTCCCTAACTCCATTTATTATTTATTATTGTATATTATTTATTAAAACTCCATGATTGTAATAAAGCATTGCATCACCCATACCTGTGCCCATCTCCTCCAGTAATGGACAACAATCTAGAAAAATAAGTATAATAAGAATTAACTAAAAACTTTCTTTTCCACACTTTTCTTTTAGGAGAAAGAGATACAATCACCCAAAAAAACTAATATTAAAAAAATTATATTAAAAAAAATTCTATCTCTCCAAGCTGTTCCCTAAAATAAGGTTCAAACAGCTTTTCCATCTTCATTTCCAGTCCTATGAGATCCTTAGTAAACAAATACAATTTCTACTGCTGAAAAATACTCAGCTTTTATATTGTCCCAGGCTCACTCATACATGCTCACCAGTACTTCATTCTCTACTTGCCATGAATTATACTGACATCTAAGCTCAGGGTCTGCTTCACTCCATCTTGGAAAAAAAAAAGCACCCAGCTATGTCATTTAGATGTCAGCCTTTGCCAGGGCTTTTCATCACAGTCCTCAGATCCTAGATTCTCTCCATTAGGAGTCATTAAAATCCAGGGTCATACATGTTTCTAGCCAGCTACACAGATAAAAGATATTCACTTGTCCCAGAAGCTATCCTCCATAAATCAACCAAATCAAATATTTGTTAAGCACCTACTGTGTGCATAACTGTACTAACACTGTCCTAGGCTCTAGTAATATAAATACAAAATAAATCAGGGGTTGACCTTAAAAAGTTTTCATTTCTACATTCCTATAAATAGATAAAGTTTTGAGGGTCCCTTCTTTTAGACTCCCTTCTTCCTTCACATTCACTTGCTAATATTTTATTTCTTCTCCATTTCAATAATGAGCTGAATTAAAGATCGGTAAAGCATTTTATCTCATTTGATTTTCACAGTAATCTTCTGACATAGATTATACTGTTTTTTACAGAGGAAACTGGCCTGAGCCCAGTGATATTTACCCATGTTCACAAAGCTATTCACTGTCCAAATAGTATTTGAATTCATCTCGCTGTCCTTGAATGCAGCACTCTATTCACCACTACCCAACTCAATTATTGCTTTTCATTCATTTTCATATCCCCATTTTACTTTACTCATTCAATAACATTCTCCACACATCACAAGCACACCCAGAAACTCAATCTTGAATTAACACACCAAACAATGATCATCAGGGTCAAAAGCATTATTCTTTTATATAAACTCTGAGTTCTCCCAATCATTCATTTAATAAGCATTAATTAAGCACCTACTGTGTGCTAGGCATTGTATTAAACATTTGGAAATACAAAAAAATGGGATCTTCTCGAGTTCAGTCTGATGGAGGATATGACATGTTAATAAGTTATATACAAACACAGTATGGACAGAATAAACTGGAGGAAATTACAGTTGTCTTCTTCTCCTCCTCTCTCCACAACTCTAGGATTCTCAACTTTAACAGATTGGACTAAAACAGGAAAGTAACCCAGACATTTTATAAACATGTCTAACAGTGAGAGTTGCAACAAAAAGATCCATCTTCTGTAGCTGAGAAATTTCAACTCACCAGAATTTTCTCTCACACTCTGTTTGTTATTCAGCCTTTTTTTTTTCAGTCATGTCTGACTCTTCATGACCCTATTTGGAGGCTTCTTGGCAAAGCTACTAGATTGATTTGTTATTTCCTTCTCCAGATCATTTTATAGATGAGGAAACTGAGGCAAGCAGGATTAAGTGACTTTTTCAGGATCACACAGGTAGTAAGAATGTGAGGTCAGGTTTGAACTCAGGAAGATGGCTCTTCCTGACTCCAGACCTAACACTGTGCATTTTGCCACCTATCTGCCCTGCTCTGATTAATCAAAGGTTATGATGTGTATAATTTAGGATTTTATCTACAATACATCTGATTTTTTTTCCCAAGTTCAAATCAGTTAATTCTTAGAAAAAGATATCTTCTTCTGACTAGGAATCTGATGGCCTTTTGTCAATATTAATTTTTCTCAACCTTTCTAACAGGTGACAATGTTGATGAGCTTCTCTTCTCAACTATGTCCCTCTGGCTTTTTATGACATTGTGCTCTCCAGGTTTTCCTCCTTTACAGTTTTTCTTCTTGGCTCATTATCCGCATTCTATCTCTAATTATGAGTGTGTCCTCCAAGACTCTGTCCTGGTATTCTTCTCTTTTCTCTACATTCTCTCACTTGGTGAGCTCATCAATTCACAAGCATTTGATTAGTATCTCTATGTGGATAATTCCCTTATCAATATGTAGAGGTTATCAATATATACACAAAATCCAGACTCATATTGCCTATTGCCTATTGTCATCCCTGCAATTAAATTAAATTAAATTAAGAGCAAGCTCTGAGGAATCTTTCACCCATGTCAGTGAAGAAGAAAGCCAATTATAGAGGAAGAACTCCATTCTTGAAAGGGAATTTTTCTTTGCGTTTTACTTTGCACTTCTTCCAGAATGAAGGGAATTTTCTCTATTCCCATGCCCTTCCACCTCCTCCCATCCCCCAATAATAGCATCTTCCAAGAGAATAACAAGACCAATAAGAGATGCTTGTTCAGTGGAGAGCAGGCAAGCCTAGTAAACCCAGTGGATCAACAGAAGGAGCTGTATGAAGACACCATGAGAAGAAAAGTGATACCAGACTTTACTATGTAAAAGATATATTACCTGGAATATGTGTTTCTTCTATGTGCTTCTCCACTAATATGCTCAGTCTTTGTAACTATTCTTCCAATAATGCCATATATATTTATGAGAAAGGATATCCCAAGTTTTAGGGAGTAATATTTTGTTACTACCATTCATACTATGCCTTGGAATTGAACTAATTGTGTCAACTGACTATTGAAAGCAAAAAAAGAGGAAAATATTTGCATAATAACTTTGTTGTATATTTGAAAAGAATAGCAAATTAAACATGATAAATTTGCAATTATCTGTGCAGCCATCTTTTTACTGTACTGTATAATAAATAAATAAAATAAATTTTTTAAAAGAAAGAAGCAAACCCCTCAGTGAAGACTCAATTTATAATTTTAGAAGTGTGAATCCATGGGACACCTTGAATCTTCAGTAATCACTCCCTGGAGGATTCAATATGGGAATGAAAATGAGAGTGAAGGAGTATCCCAGAGTGAGAGCTACATATGCATAATTCAAAGAATATTTTGGAAGGACCAACTTGAACACTTCCATAGGAAATTCGGATTGTGAACTCAAATGACAAACTGACGAAAAGGAGACTAGAGTGAAAGATAAAAGATTTGTGAGTTTCTCTGGGACAAGGCATAACCATACCACTTTCTCCAACCTCAATCTGGAACAATGAGGAATTGTACAAAATTGTACAATAGATAGAGTAGGGAGTTGACTTAATGTGGTATAAATTTAGGATCTTTTGTAACAGGACCTTGCTCAAAAAGAAATTCCTCTAGTACATGGTCCCACTTCTTCCATATTACAAAGAGGTTATTAAGAAGCAATGATCACAGAGATACATGGCTTTATCAGGAATAGGGCACTCCAAACTAGCTTCATTTTCTTTTGGGAAGATGTACCAGATTAGTAGATAAGTCACAGATAAAGTTTAGATAAATTTTAACAAGATGTTGGACAAAACTGACATTTTTCTTGTGGTTAAAAAAAAGTTGGAGAATTTATACAAAGTGATATAGTATAATTAAGTGGTTTTGGAACTGGTTGTATGGACAGAACCAAAGAGTGCCCTAGAGATCTCGGCTTGCTTCTGTGCTGCTTGACATTTTTATCAATGATTTAAAGGCATAGATAGCATGCTTATCAAATTTGTGAATGACACAAAGTTGGGAAGAAAAGTTAACATGCCGGATTTGAATCAGAATCCCTCCCTATGGACCCTCACATACACACCAAAAAAATTTTTGACAGGCTAACTAGATCATTCAACAATCTTCAAGAAGATAAAATTTGATTAAATAGTAATAGGTTCAAATTTCAGAGAGATTCAAATTTGGGGAAACTGAGACTTAGATAGTTTAAATAATTTGCCACCTAGATAGTGGTTAGCAAGTTTGGAATTAAGAAATTAGGGAATAGAGATCCTCTCTCCAAATACAACTCTGTACCACCCAGATAATAACTGGGGAATGTTTGGTTAACTATGAAACTATCCAAATGTAAATAAACCATTAACATCATCATCATGGTTCCTATCACCCTGGGAACCAAGGCATTACAAAAGTAATAAGAACTTCTCTATGATTTATGAATTCACTGCAATATGATCATTTTCTCATTGCACCAACCATCTAAACCGTTCCCGTTTCACAGAATTATTGTAAAGAAAGTGATGTAAAATTGAAGCAGGTAACTGGTAGCATAGTGGATAGAGAGCTGGGACTGTACTCAAAAACATGAGTTCAAATCTAGCTTCAGACACTTATTAACTCTGTGATCTTCTATTTGCCTCACTTTTTTACACTGCAAAATGGAGAAGATGATAATAATAATAACTAATTCCCAGGGTGATTGTGAAGCTCACATAAGATAATAATTATTTTTTTAAGTTTCTGGTACATTATAGGCAATATATAAGTGTTTTTTTTTCTTTTTCCTTCCTTTCTTTTTTGTTCTCTCTCTTGCTTCCTTCCTTTCTTCCAAAGCACTATATAAAAAGGCAAATTATTATGATTACTATCAGCATGAATTCCAGAAAAGCAGGATGAGTGATATTTGTATTGACTGGAAAAATGATAAAAAAATAAGTTAATGTGATCCACTTTGACAGAAAGATCCTATGGTCCTAGGACCACAGATATCTTATTCCTTCTTTGAAAGTCAATCACACTCACCTCTTTACCTCACATATACTCTAGAACTCCTAATGCTACATGAGTGGAGACAGAGGAAAAGACAGTCAACATAGGATGGAACTATCAGCAAAAGTTTCATAGAGAAGATGGGCTTGAATTAAATTTTGAAGGAAGGATAGACCTATAATTGAAAAATAGAGAGAGGATATTTCAAGAAGGATGGATAAAGTAAGCAAAAGTGGAGGTAGAAATATGTCCAACACTGCAGAATAAGGTTTTGAACTCAACTCCTCTGGTCCCAGAGAATTAAACCAGTTTAATTAGAACAGAGCATCTGAGAAGCCAGATTAAAATTAAATTGTATAAAGCCTTGAAGGTCAAGTTACAGTAAAGTTATAGGCACTAGGAGGTCACTAGTTTTTGAAGAGAGACGTGAAAAAAGGCAACATGTGCAAAACAAAGAGTTTGTTTTATTTTATTTTGTTTTTTATATTAATTTATTAGTGATGTGTTTGATGTATTGTATGGAGGACAGTCTAAAGAGAGGAAGATCAATTAGGAGACTCTAATAATAGTCCAGGCATAAGGTGGGATGAGTCTAGGATAAAAAGGAAAGAGAAGCAGCTAAAAATAGGATTATGAAGGAAAAACTAATAAATCCTGACAACTGAAATCTAATCAGATACAGGCTGAAATTGTGTGCCTATTGGTTTAAAGTGCTTTATGTTGGCCTAGTTATCTCCCATTAATCAAAGTAAAGGCAATCAATCACTTAACAAATGGTTAAGTTGTTGGTTAACAGAAATATGTGGAACATTATACTGTACATAAGACATACTAATATGCTATAGGGAAATAAACTTCAAAATGTATTCATAGAATTTTAAAGCTGAATAAACTACCTAATCTATTTTCTCATTTTTCAGATCAGGAAAATAAGGTCAGAGGTAGACAGTGATTTAAGGTCATATAGATGATAAATAGGCAGAAACAAGATCTGAATGCATATCCTATGCTCTAAAATCCATTTTACTATTAACTATTCAATTTCACAAAAATTTGTGAGGTGCCTGTTATTTACAAGGCATTCTATTAAGCACGATCATCAGCTTGCCTCGCTATAGTCATACTAAAGTAAATACTTATCTGTTTTCAGGGGTCTGGAAGAGGTGGGGTATGTGCAGAGTGGGATGGGGAGGCAGTGGGTGGAACATCTCCAGGGTCTGTACAGTTTCCATCTCAGACAGATTTAAGAGCTAGTTTTAGACTTGGAAGTTTGGGCAAAATTTTCAAGTAAAAGCCGAGAAAACATCTCTTTTCAAGTAATTGCCTGTTTTCTAAAATATCTTAACATTGGCCTGAACTAAGTGGTTTGATGTCATGAATGGAATCTTTCTATCTAGGAAACAATCAAAGCCAAGTGATCCAATGGCTGTGTATTTTGCTCAGCCTCTGCTGGGAGAGAAAAGTGCTAAAAAAGTCATTCCTGTAGGTGGTTGGACAGACTGTACTTTCTCTGAAGTATAATTGATATCTGACTTGGAGAGTTCATGGAATGGTCAGCCTAAAAAAAATCCTTGGCCACAGGACTTGGGAAGAAAAAGATCTTAGGATCTATTTTCAGGAGATGGAGGACTTAAAATAAAGCTGCCAAAAGCTCTATGGAGTTGAAACCATTCAAAGTCACTGAAAGTTTGGGGTTTAACCTACAAAGGTCATGCAAACTTGAGGAAATGTGAGATTTGGCTGTTGATTGAGATTCAGAAACTATAGCCATAGCGTCTCATAGGACAGCTTCATGTAATGAAGAGTCACTTTACAGGAGGGTGGAGACCTAAGTTCTTGGGCTTGGGCATCACCTGGTTGGGCTGAGCCCAAGTTACATGACTATGAAATAGGAGTTGATTTATATCAGGATTCTTAAACTTTTCTTGTATTTGGACTCTTGTAGCAATTTGGTGAAAAAATGTCAGAATAACATTTTTAAATGCACAAAATAAAATATATAGGTTTATAAAGAACATTAATTATAATAAAATAAAGATGCACTTTTTCTCATTCAAATTCACAGACCTCCTGAAATCAGTTATCAGTCAACTAGAATTTATTAAGAGCCTATCTTGTGCCAGATGCTGGTGGAGGAGGGGCATTGATTTCAAATTAAGAATCAGGGGTCTATATGCTTCTAAGATGACTTCTAGCTTTAATGAGTTAAGTTGACTGAATTTCTGCAGTTAAATATTGTCTCTCTTCATGTGGTCTTCAGGATACGATTTAAAAAACAGTATTTTCTATACCTGTTCATCTTCAATACCTGAAGTTACACAATTATAACTATATTCCTTTGCATGAATAATAAATATATTTCTGAAGTTAACTTATTAATTTGTTGTTGGTTATTCAACAGCCACTTCCTGAATAACTGAAATTTTGGCACTGAGAGAATGATGAAAACTTAGAATTTTGGAAAATATATGGAAGATGGAAAGGACTAATTCTCTGTTCTTAAGAACTGCCACAGAGGATGAGAATGAATGGTATTCCTCAGTGGGCAGTAGACTACATGAAGGAAGTAGATAAAATAAGAAATGGTTGCCAAGAAGCAACTTTTTGAGAAAGCTATGGTATGATAAAATTGGAATACTTGGAAGAAAATTTTCACCTCTTTCACAGTTTTTCTCAGGGTCTGTCCCTGAGGGCACGTGCCTCACAGCTGTATCAAACCAGCCTCCATGGAGAGCCTCATCCAAACACTATTTGTTTTATTTCTTTATTTAAGCTTGAGCTTCTGCCTGGATTGTGGTCTGCGGTCAACGAAAATATGTTTGAATTTTCACAAATATTGTATTTCACAACAGGGAACCAGGCTCAGCAAACACTTTCAAGTGGTAATAGCTGTAATGGAGGCAGATTGGTCACATTTTAACAATTAGCCTGAAGAATAAAAATGCACGCCAAAAAAACCAATTGATGAGTTTGCTAATTATTCATGCCTGTGCTCCTGGATAGAACTGGAGAATTTTTACTTTAGTCATGTAATATTGAGATAAAAGATAAAGAGAAGAAAGTGAGAGAGGGAAATCCCCATGAGGAAATTTCTCTTCTAATCAGTTGGAAAAGCTTTGCTGGGAAAAAAATATCCAGGGGATAGACAGAGAAACTTCTCTTTTGCCCCATTTCCATAATGCCTACATCCTTCTATGCAGGACAAACTATATAAAACAAATGGACTGCTGATTCCTTTGCTTCTTTCCTGCCCCAGAACAATTGCCATGTAGGAATGGCTAAAAAGGAAGGTGAAAACTGAGCTGGCGATCACAGAAATCAGCCCTGCTGAGGCCCATGTTTCTAATCTCCTTGCACCTGTTTCAAGGCATGAAGAGTGAGGTGCTGACAGTGTGGAAAGGAATCTACTGATCTGATTCCCAGGTTGGGAAGTTGGGGATGGGGCAAGTCGACACCAGCATAGATTGGTATGACTTCTGACAATGGGGATTTGGAGATTGTCACCTGTTTAAAAAGGGGAACAAACCCTGAAGTGGTCTCTGAACTATTCTTGAAATAGTCTTCTCCAAACCAGGCTTCTGAATAAATCAAAAACTATTCTTTTTTATTAAAGCTTTTTATTTACAAAACACATGCATGGGTAATTTTTCAACATTGACCCTTGCAAAACCTTTTGTTGCAAATTTTCCCTTCCTTCTCCTCTACCCCCTCCCCTAAATGACAGGTAGTCCAATACATGTTAAATATGTTAAATCCAATATATGTATTCATGTTTATACAGTTATCTTGCTGTACAAGAAAAATCGGATCAAGAAGGAAGGAAAAAACTGAGAAAGAAAACAAAATGCAAGCAAACAACAACAGAGAGAGGGGGAATGCTATGTTGTGTGACACACTCAGTTCCCATGGTCTTCCCTCTGGATGTAGATGGCCCTCTTCATTACTGAACAAGTGGCCTTGGTTTGAATCATCTCATTGTTAAAGAGAGCCACGTCCATCAGAATTAATCCTCATATAATCTTGTTGTTGCTGTGTATAATGATCTCCTGGTTCTGCTTATTTCGTTTAGCATGTTCATGTAAGTCTCTCCAGGCCTTTCTGAAATCATCTGTTTCTTACAGAACAATAATATTCCATAACATTCATATACCATAACTTACTCAACCATTCCCCAACTGATAGGCATGCACTCAGTTTCCAGTTTCTGGCCACTACAAAGAGACCTGCCACAAACATTCTTGCACATACAGGTCCCTTTCCCTTCTTTAATATCTCTTTGGGGTATAATCCCAGTAGTAACACTGCTGGATCAAAGGGTATGCACAGTCTGATAACTTTTTGAGCATAGTTCCAAACTGCTCTCCAGAAGGTTGGATCCTTTCACAACTCCACCAACAATGTATCAGTGTCCCAGTTTTCCCTGCATCCATTTGACAGGTGTGTAGTGGTATCTCAGAGTTGTCTTAATTTGCATTTCTCTGGTCAATAGTGATTTGGAACAATCTTTCATATGAATACAAATAGTTTCCATTTCTTCATTTGAAAATTGTCTGTTCATTGCCTTTGAAAAAAATTCTTAAGCAGCTACACCCAAAGAAAGAACACTGGGAAATGAATGTAAACTATTTGCATTTTTGTTTTTCTTCCCGGGTTATGTATACCTTATGAATCCAATTCTCCCTGTGCAGCAAGAGAACTGTTCGGTTCTGCACACATATATTGTATCTAGGATATACTGTAATCTATTTAACATGTAAAGGACTGTTTGCCATCTGAGGGAGGGGTGGAGGGAGGGAGGGGAAAAATTGGAACAGAAGTGAGTGCAAGGGATAATGTTGTAAAAAATTACCCTGGCATGGGTTCTGTCAATAAAAAGTTATTTAAAAAGAAAAAGAAAAAAAATTCTTTAAAAAGTATCCAGCCTGGTAAAGGAAGCATGATGAAGGAATTTGAACAACACAATAAGGAACAGAGGGTATGTCCCGTGAAAACTCTCTCTGTTATGTTCATTTTTGGTGATTTACACAGGTAAAGATAAGATACACAATCCAAAAAATTTTTAATATTTGTGTTATTGTTGCTGATTAATAAATATTGGGTTGCTTTTAGGGAAGTGAGAAAAAAAGAAACTTACCATCCTGATTATATTTAGCTTAAGTGACTAATTTAGGTGACTTCCTTACATTGACAGATCTATCATTAGCTGATTCAGGATAGGGAGAATAGAAGAGATTAAATTGTTCTAACTGTAAGATATGTTTGTGTAGGTGTGGTCTTGGTTTTTCCAAAGTAAGTTATGGAAGGCCCCCTGGATCTGTCTAAACGTGGTTTGTAGGAAGACAAAAGTAGACATCTATAACATCTCCTTCCCATCCTCTTTCTTACAAGAAAAACTGATTCTTGCCAGGAAGGGAAGCATAATGTTGGGACCAGAAGTTAACCACTCTGCTCTTCTTGGAGAGAGGTAGGGCATATCCATCTGCTCCTTTAATATTATTAGTCTAAAGAAAGTAGATTTTAGTTTCAAACTAAATTTCAAAATGTTGTTCCTTAATAAAAACTGTGCCCAAGCTCTATGTACCAAACTTGACTCCCTTCCCACTAGATGCCAGATCCATAATAAACACACATAAAAAATAGGAAAAAAAATCCATTTATCCCAGTCAAGGGTAAAATAAACTAGAGAATGTATACATTTGAGAATATATACAAAACAATACAAATTGACGGAGCTCTCCTAATGGGAGTAAGATTACTAAACCAAGAGAAAAGACTCCAGATCTCCCCCAAGGGGAAATTCTCCAAGGTCTCTAAAGTGGCAATCTGGGAATAATGAGGTGACTGAAGTTCTACATTCCACCTTTTTCTTCCCAGAGTCTTTCTCTGTCTTGGAATTCTGCATCTTCTCTCTGGAAGTCAGAAAAGCCCAGATCTCTCTTCTCTCACTTTCATCAACTTTCCAGCCCCTCCCTGATATTTAAATATTGAGTAATAAATCTCTACCAGTGAGGAGAGAATCCCATACAATTGAAGCTTTAATCCAAGAAAGGATGAAGAATGCTAGGTGAGTACAGAGTCAGCTAAGTAAACTTTGTATTACCAGTTTCAGTATATTAGAACCAGAAGAGATCTTATGGAAGGTCTAGTCCAATCTTCTCATTTTACAGGTCAGAAAACTAAGGCTTAGAGAGATTAAATGACTTGCAAAGGCTACATAGCAAGTTCATGAGAAAAAAAATTCTGTTAAATCCCCTATAATCTGGTTTCTTCCAACCTTTCCAGTTTTCTTATACCTTACATTCCCTTACATATATACACATTCTGTGTGATCCAGAAGGTACTGACCTTTCTGTTTCTCAAACAAAGATACTCTCTTTTCATATACTAAGCATTTTCGTTGACTGACCCCATTTCCTGAAATTCTCTCCGACCTCATTTCTGTCTCCTGGTCTCCCTGACTTCCTTCAAGTCGTACCTTCTTTAAGTCTTTCTCAATCTTCCTTAATTTTAGGGCCTTCCTTCCTTCAGCTGATTACCTAAAATTTATCTTTAAATAGATTGTTTATACATAGTTGTTTTCATTTGTTTCACCTATTAGGCTGAGTTCCTTGAGAGCAGAAACTGTATTTTGCCTTTCTTTGTATTCCCCAGAACTCATTACAGTGCCATGCATATAGTAGATATTTAATAAATGTTTATTGACTAACTTTCTGTTGACAGAATTTGAACCATAGTCTCTTGACTCTTAATCCAGAGCTATTCCTAATATGGCACACTACAAATAGTTTTGTTGTCTACTAACTGATATGGGGAGAAATGTGCATGTTTTTTGAACAGAGAAGGAAGTCTGAGTGGTTGACTTGTTTTTCCTTCCATCTGTCTTTCTTCAGAAATAGAACCATATGAAAAATGTAATAACCATTCTCATTTTATGACCTTACTAAGTATAAGATTTTCTGCCTTACAAGGTAGATGCTATATCTAGTTTATTAATAAAAATAATAAAGTACAAACAGGTTAAAGAATTTACATAAAACCATATAGCTAGTGACAGAAGCAAGACTAAAACCAAGCTCATTCAAAGCATATCCATTAAGTTGCTTAAAATCAGCAAAAACAATCAATCTCAGTGCAAGGAAGATTGTGAAAAAATAATAAATGCATAATTAATAGAATTGCAAATATAATTTTTTAAATTGAACATACATAGAAAAAGTCAAAAAATCACATCCTTTGATATATAGTGTTTCAAAGTTTCTGTTGTTGAGAACAAACCTTGAAAATGTAATTTTTTCAGAAGTTATTTTTCAAAGATTTTCATAGAATCATCACTTATACTTACATTGGAATTAGCCTAACTGTTCAACAATAGAGGACTTATTAAATAAATTGTGGTTTCCTATGAATGTGAAGTGAAAGATGTAACAACAGAAGTAACCTTGTTCTGGAACCAAGTGATATCACCCAAAACATAGAAGAGAGAGAAGTAAGCTCACTGAAATTTTCTGCCACTAATATGGAGATGCAACACAAAATCCAAATTTAAGAGGCCTCCCCTGTAAAGGATATGGCTCATAAGATGATCTTGTTTGTAGATGTCATTTCATTACACAGATGGTATCAATCCACAAAATATTACAAAGCCTCCGAAATAAGATCCATAGATACTCAAAAGCATTGAGTCCATCTACACAGGAAGGCGGATAAATGCTTGTTCTCCAAACTATGACATGAAGTTAGACAGAAAATCAATTTACTTTATCATTAGTACATATACTTTGATAAACACAAATTTTTTCAGTTGTGCAAATGGGATTTTCTTAATAAAAAATACTTCTACTGGATACCAATAAGGATTCACATTAAATTGGAGGTATATATGGTTTTAACAGATTTATCTCCTGCTTTATTGAAACTTTGTGCATGCTAATATATATTAAGTAATGTAGCTAAACTTTCTTTGGATCATATCTTGGAATTACCAAAACTCTATGTTACTTTTTTTCCTTTCACCCATATTGATTCATGTCCCAGTAGCTGACAGCTCAATCATATATTCAGTAATATTGTATGTTCTTTTTTTTTAATCTAGATTTTTAAAAATCTGTCAGAATGATAAGTACATTACATTTTAAATTTAAATTTAAAAAGCTAGTTTTCACAAAAACTAAGCTTGTCAATAACTATTTTAATTTTCACATATAAAAGGTGGGAGCAATGGTATGTAGGAAGAAATAAAGACCTGAGAGTCAGGAAACCTGGGTTCTAAATCCTGCTCTTGACCACCCAACAGTATTACTTTGGAAAAGTGATTTTACATCTAGACCATTATTTTCCCATCTGTAGAAATATATTAGAACAGTGGGACTAGAACAGTCACCTGTCACCTCTCTTCCAGCTGTAGCAGTCTGTGATATAGTGTTTTGTAGTACATATTACAAAAAAAGCATTTATAGAATAATCACAGAATCAGAGAACCTACATGATGTTGCTCTCTGGTCCAACCTATAGATAAAAGAAACATCCTCAATTACATATATGGTTGTCTAATTCCTATTTAAAGATCTCCAAGGAAGAAGAACCCACTACCTCCATTTTAGAGCAACTCTGACTGTTTTCTTGACATAAAACCTAACTTTATCTCTTTGCCACTTTGACACATTATTCATGGTTCAGTTCAGAATCATGACTACATTTTAATAGCAATATGGTTCCACTGGTATTATAAGGATGCAAGTCATCAAATACTACAGAAATCTAAGAATTCATATTCAGGATCACCCAAAGGGACAATGGAGAAGAGTGTGATGGGTCTGAGCAACAGATAAATCAGGATTTATGGGTAGGAAGTCATTCAAAAAATGTCATTAAAGAAGTATGTGATGGAAAAACTGAGCCAATCATAGGTTAAGATCAAGGAATAATTGATGGACAGTCCTTGTATTCTGTTGGTATACTGAGAGATAAAAGTAACAAAGACCTTCAGCACAATGAACAGGCATATTTCCCTCTCTCTCCCCCCACAATTTAATGCGAAGACAAGAGGAATCTGCATCACTAAAGGAAATATACACATTGATGAGATTGCTTACCAATTATAATATTTTAACACATTACTGTATAGAATGGAATATTATGATGACAACTATGAGAAATAAAAAAACTTTGGAAATTCATTTATTAAATAACATGGAAAAAGTGGAACTAATGGAACAGAGCACATGCTATTAAAGGAAAAGTGAATGGAAATGAATGAATAAACAAAGGGGATATAGATAAGTGACCAAAAAGGTGACTGTAATATTTTATGCATTAAAATGACTTAATTTAAATAGTTACTAAACAAGATTAATCTGTACTGTAATCTGTACTGATGTATTATTTTGGTCATTTAATTTTCAAATGTTATAGATTATATTACATATATATTATTTAAATTATATCTAAAATACTTATATATGGGTATGTGGTTGTGGATATCAATTAGAGACATTCCATAAATGCTACAGGAAATCATAATTATACAGAAATGGAGAAGAAATAATTTAAGGGAGAAAGAGAAAAAATTCACAGGAGCTTGTTTTTCGGGGGGGGGGAAATGATTAAGAAGGACAGGAAATATCATTATTAAAGAATGAAAATATTTTCATTACTAAGACATTTTGTATGTCAATAGCAGATAGGGGGCAATGGAAGCAGCCACTACAAGAGTTCTTAGCTACTCAGTGTACATTATATACCAGTCAAGAAAAGAAAAGGGCATTGAACAGTATGGATATAATCACCCCAGGAAATAGCTGTGGAGATTTTAATGAGTCTCAGGTTCTACACCTATAAAATGGAATCATGTTGGCTTTTCAAACTTAATATACCCAAAATTGAACTATTCATCTTTCTATAAAGCCTGCTCCTATTCCCAAATTACCTGTTTTGTATGTGGCACCCCCTTGTCAGTCTGGGTCCAGATCTGTAGTCATCTCTGATATCTCCCCTTTTCTCACATATCTTAAATGTAATCATTCAAAGGACAGCTATTCTTTCATCCCAATAGCCTTTACTCTGTCCGGTCTTTGAGTTCTTATTGCTGCAACCCAAGTCCAAGCTCTCATTACCTTGCTATCTGAATTATTGCAATTGTCCTTATCTTTCATTTCTGCTTTTGGTTGCTCCTTCCACCAATCCCTTTCTACCTGTTGCTACCAGTTAATCTCCTAAAATACTAGTTTGCCTATGTCATCCTTTCCATGGTTACCCATTTCTCACTGGGTACCCATCAAAGACTGATTTAGCCTCCATAATCTATAGTTGGATTTGGGGTGGGAGGAGAGTGAAGCCCTGCCAACATTTTTCATTTTATTTCTTTTTAAACTTTACCAAGTTAAATGTGAAATGGAACCTCTCAATTGCCACAATGAAGTTCTGAAGTTATTTAAAAGTGATGTTGCTTAGAATCAAGAATATTAGATTTAAAATTAGTCCTCAGCAACAGATCTAATTTTGAATCCCAGGTATACCCTTTATTAGTTGAGTGACTATACTATACTAATCCATTGTTAGCGGTGGTATAAATAGTCCAGCCACTGTAAAAAGCAATTTGAAACTAGATCCCAAAAGTCACTAAATTGTACATGCTCTTTATCCCAAAGAAGGAAAGGTCTCATTTGTACAGAAATGTTTATAGTAGATCTGTTTGTAGTGGCAAAGAACTAGAAACTAAGGAGGTGCTCAATCAACTAGGTAATGGCTGAACAAATTACAGTATAGGAATGTAACAGAATATTACAGAAAAATAAGAAAAATTGAAATTTATGGTTTCAGAGAAAATAGAAAAGACATTACCAACTGGTACAGAGTGACATTATAAAGATAAACAACTTTGAAAGATTTGAGAACTCAATTCAATGATCAACCACAATTCCATAAAGATAAAGCATACTATCCAACTCCTGGCAGAAAAACAATAATATAGAGATACAAAATGAGACATGGTCAAATGGAAATTTGCCTTCTTTGACTATTCATGTTTGTTGCAAGAGTTGCAAGAGTTTTATTTAGAAGAGGGGCAGGGAGATGGAAGAGAGAGAAAGCAAATCATTGTTATTTGGAAAAATTAATAAAATATAAACTTTCTAAAGAACTAGATTTTTAGTGAACAATGTAAGAAATCATGCAATCATTAAAACTGTAGGAAGTAATTTATCTTATGAACCTCAAAATACTTAATAAACAAATGCCAGCCATTGACCATTTTGCATGTATTTCCTTTTCCTGTTTTATGCATTTCAAATTAACTTTTCACATTACATTATTAAAATGGAGCAAGGGCAGGAAAATGTAGGCATGTATTTGCAAAATAAAGTAATTTTCCCATTATAATAATGTTCTTACTGAGATAAGGAAGAGGATAAGGCTATCTAACCTATCTTTGGCATCAGGACTGGTTTAATACTTGGGTGAAATAACCTATTATGACTGGCTAGAAGGATTATCAAAATAAGCCTGTTTTTAAGGCCATAATATCATACATAAATTAAGAAAAACTATGGGTTTCTGTGGGGATGTGGGAGGGATAACATAAGAAGTAAAAAATTACTACCCAAGCTATTAAAATTTCTTGGAGATCCTTGAGAATGAATGTCCCCTTTCCAAAAATATTTCTTCCATAGGATACTGAAATTTCTTCATTAGTGGTTGATTCCTTGGATTTCTGTATTGCCCTCAGCAGGCCCATCTTGCTGAATGAAAATTCACAAAGAAATCCCTAAAATCTTCCCTGTCAGGGGATCCTGGGAAAATCTGAAAAGCCTATGTCTCCAGGGCACTAAAAAGGAATAGAAAAGATATAGAAAAAGGGGGAAAAAGCTGAAGTCAAATTTTATCAATTTGACCATTTTGCCGTAGACAAGTCTTGCCAGATATCACACAACTAGGAGTTTTTTCTAAAGTAATAGTCTAATGGCAGCTGTAATTCTCCACCAGGAAACTTCCACCATGTTGGGGGCAGGGATGTGGGAGGGATAACATAGGAAGTATCTGATGTGGGCAGCTGACCCAGTTGCACAATACTTTCTTCCACTGGAGAGGGATCTTCACCTCTCCCAACAGATTGCTGGCAGGAGGAAGAGATTATCTTTGAGCTACTCATAAAATGTAAGGTGAAGTACTAAAGAGGAATGCAGACAGTTCCTTCTATCAGCAGATTGTTATGGTTAGGCTGGACTGAAGGGGAGCAAAGCACACTGACAAGACCATTGTTTATCCTTTTTTCCTCTCTCCACATGGCCACAGGCAGATGGGCAGGCTATGGGAAGAAGTTAACACTTTGCAAACTAGGTAATGTTGAAGTTCTTGATCAGAAACAGTTTCCAGAGCAACAACTCATAGCTTGGATGCTTCTAAAATATGGGTTGGTCCTACACATTTTGGATCTCAGTGGACATTTTGCCTGGGAGGACAAAGGCCATGTCTATACAATATCAGAATATACCTTAGTCCCCAAATCACACATTTAAATTACATGTGATTAGATAGATGTAGCATCCAGTCTAGAAGCTATCTCCAATTTGGCATTCACAGGTTTATAGTTTTAAAGGACTACTCTCGCATATTCAAAGTATGTTAAGTAAGCCTACACTTCTAAAGCTATAGCACACAAGTCTCCATAAGTACACTTCTTTTTAATCATCAGTAAGTGGATAGTTACTTCAAAATAAAGGAATTTACTAAAAAGGCTTGGTAAGAATAATAATTTTACATTTTCCCTCTAAACCTAGGGTTTTATACATATAGCACAATGGAAAAGTGGGCACACATTCAGAGTACACACTTTAGAGATAATTCTCATTGGGAATATCTGTAACAAAGATAAATCATAACCATACTAATACAGGACCCCAGTGTCCTTTTTTAAATTTTGATACTAGCTTTTTATTTTCAAAATACATGCAAAGATAGTTTTCAACATTCACCTTTGCAAAACCTTGTGTTCCAAATTTTTCTCCTTCCCTTCCCTTCACTCCCTTTTCCTACATTGCAAGTAATCTAATACATGCTAAACATGTACAAATCTTCTATATATATTTCCACAATTATTATGCTGCACAAGAAAAACCACGTCAAAAGTGGGGGGGGGAGGAGAGAAGGGGAAAGGATAAGAAAGAAAAAGAAGAAAGCAAACCACAACAAAAAAAGGTGAAAATGCAGATGTCTCTCTCTATCACAAGTCTATTAGAATTGTCCTGAATCACCTCATTGTTGTAAAGAGCCACATCCATCACAATTGATCATCACATAATCTTGTTGTTGTGTATAATGTTCTACTGGTTCAACTTACTTTACTTAGCATCAGTTCATTTAAATTTCTCCAGGTCTCCCTGAAATCATCCCGCTGATTGTTTCTTATATGACAATAATATTCCAAAACATTCATATACCATAACTTATTCAGCCATTCTCCAACTGATGGGCATCCACTCAGTTTCCAATTCCTCACCACTACAAAAAAGGCTGCTACAAACATTTTTGCACATGTGAGTCCCTTTCCCTTTTTTATTATCTCTTTGAAATACAGGCCCAGTAGAGACACTGCTGGATCAAAGGGTATGCACAGTTTGATAGCCTTTTGAACATAGTTCCAAATTGCTCTCCAGAATGATTGGATCAGTTTACAACTCCACCAACAATGTATTAGTGTCCCAGTTTTCCCATATTCCCTCCAACATTTATCATTATCTTTTCCTGCCATGTTAGCCAATCTGAGATTTATGTATTTCTGAATTGTCTTAATTTGTATTTCTTTAATCAACAGTGATGAAAAAATTCTGGACTATTAATATTTTTATAAGGATCACCTAGAGCATGTCCAATCCTCTCAGGGCCAATTCCAAGTTCTCCTTCTAATTCTACCACAGAAATTTTTCTTTTTTTTCTTATAAACAGATAACAGGGCTAGAGAAGGCCTCGTAATTAATTAATATATTATTACCTCTGTTATTTGTCACTGACTTTCTTTGATTATATACATCTTAATCAACCGAGATGGGAACCAAGTCCTGATCTCCATTTCTACACACTTCCCTTTTCCTGGGAACCTAAGATTAAATTTTCTATCACAGAGAAGAATACCAATCTTTGGAACCAGTACTGAGTGCCCCGCCAATACTACAGACATAGTTATTTGTTTGCCATTATTAACTATTTCTCACCTGGCACAGCTAGTAATTGCTTCAAGTGCATTCACAAATAGATCTTTTTGGAAAGATCATGTGATATAGTGAGTACAAGGGAAACATAGCATTAGGAAGACCTGTGTTCAAGTTTATATACTAATTGTGTTATCATAGGCAGGTAGCAACTTCTTAGTCCTTCCAGCAATCTCAAAGTTGGGAGATAATATGTATCAGTAGAAAGAATTTTCACACTAATTCCTCAATCCAATTAAATCCCATAGCCAGACAAAACAAACAACAACAAAAAGGAACAGAGCCTTTTTAATTGATGAATTTTAATTCAGTTCTATTAAACAATTATCTATGATTCACAAAGGTTACCATATGCTTGACATTTTACTAGACACCATGTTAACTTTTAAAAAGTATCTTATAATTTACTTGGGGAGACAATGCTTATATGCCTCAAAAAAAAATAGGGAGTAATACAATACATAATTTCATCAGGTACTAAAAATTAGTATATTGTAAACTAAAATGGATGGTAAAGATATTTAGTATTCTAGGTGCTCCAGAAAAGGAGGGATCAATCTACTATAACTAACAGAAAATCTTCAAAGTGGGAATGAATAAACAATAAGTGAGATAAGTGGGGGGAAAAGTTTACTAAGTGCCAGTCACTATACTAGAGTTTTTAGATTACAAAAACAAATAAGCAAGATAGGTAAAGGAAATACTTAAAAAGATAACTAGAGATGAAAATAGATGGGAGAGGGGCTGAAGACTACCAGCTCAGAGGCATAACTTGGAGTTGGCCAGGAAATTGGTAATAAGCCAGGAATAAGACTGGATAAGGTGGAAGCTCACCAATCAAACCTCAAGGTCCTAGTAGTGGGAGTTGTAATTCCTGTGGAAAGAGGGAGAAAGCCAAAGTAAAGGCTAAGAGATGGCCAGGAAGTGAAACTTGAAATGGGATCCAGAAAAGGAAATAAAATTCATCTTCAGAGCATCAGTTTTATTTTTAAAAAAATATCAAATTATGAAGAGGCTTCAGGAAAATAGGCACATTGCCTGTTTGATAGAGATATAAGTTGATATAACCATCCTGGAAAGCAATTCAGAACTATACTTCAAAAGTTATTAAACTGTGCATAACCTTTGACCAAACAATATCATTAGTAAATCTAAATCCTAAAGCTATCAGAAAAAAAAGAGAAGGGGGGAAGGAAAGAGAGAGAGATAGACAGACAGAGAGAGACAGAGATAGAGACACAGAGAGAGACAGAGATGGAGACAGAAAGAAAAAGAGAGGGAGAGAAGGAGGGAGAGAGAGAAGAGGAAGAGGAGAGACAAGACAGAGAGACAAAGAGACAGAGATAGAGAGTGGAAGAGAGAAAAAGAAAGGGAGAGAGAAAGAAAGAGGAAAGAAAAAGAGAGAATGTATACATGTCTAAGTATGTATGTGTGTGTATATATATATATATATACATTTACACATATAAAAATTATAGCAGATCTTTTTTGTAATGACTAAGGATTACAAACTAACTCAATGCTCATCAATTGGGCAATGACTGAACAAATTATGGTAGATGGATACACTGTAAAAAATGATCAGGGGAACAGTTTCAGAGAAACCTGGTGATTTGGATGAAGTAATATAATGTGAAATGAACAGAACCAAGAGAACAATGTAAACTATAATAACACTATAAAAATGAACAAATTTGAGAGACTTCAGATCTTTGATCAACCATGATTCCAAAGGCTTAATGAAGAAGAATATGATCTACTTCCTGCAAGAAAGATAATAAACTATGAGACAGTCATTTTGAGGTGTGACCAATATGGGAATTTGTTTGCTTGACAAATTTTACATATTTGTTAGAAGGATTGGGTTTGGTTTTCCCAGAAAAGGAGGGACTAAATTTAGGGGAAAGAGATGAAATGGGAGGAATTCCCCCTTCAAATCAAGGAACCAAAGAAAACCCAAAACTACAGGAGAACATCTTTCTCATTTCTTCCAACTCAAGAATCCTACAGAATTCTATGATCCTGTGATCTTAATGTCTAAATAATGGTTTAAATCAGGCTTTGAATCAATGTCATCTTTGGTAAGACAAAAGACCCTAGGAATAGACATTAAAAACAGCCTGGCTTCTCTTACTTTGAGTCCTCATGAACAAATGTGAAGAATAGTTTAGATCCTGGGTGGGCCATGAAATGATGTCTAAATTTTATGCAATATCACTAGTGCAAGAATTGTAACTATTCATCAACAAATGTTTACTTAGTGCTTACTGTATCAAATCAACAAGAATTTATCACTGTACTACTAAATACTGAGAATAACTTCCTCCCCCTCCAAAAAATATGAGCAGAAAGGACAAACCCTGGCTTCAAGAACCTTACAATTTCGTCAAAGGAAACAGGATAGAAAAAAAAAGTGAAAAGGGACTGAAGAGTTCAAAGTTCAGTTCAGAAGAGAATCCAGAATGATTCCCAGAATGTAGTGAAGGCATGTTGTCCTTCCCAGCACAGAAGTTCTGAAAACAACCAGACAATCAAAGAGGGCTAGGTGCTCAGTTCTGTGACAGGGCACAAGAGAAGGGAAGGATACAATACCTTCCTTCAAGGATCTGACTGTCTAGTTGAGAAGACAAGACATACATTTGAAATAATTAGCTACCGTTGTAAGCTAATCACTACAACTCAACTCAGAATTACCTAGGTTTTTGCCGTGTCCATTGTCTGACTTTTATTATGATCTTGTCCTAATCTTTTGCAGGTGCATTGAGGATCTAAGTTCTAAGATCTTTCAGCTCAAAATCTATGATTCCGTGATCTAACTTCTTCAACCAGTTTATGAAATTCAGAATTGGAATATAAGTATTTCTGAGATTGATATCTTTAGACTATTACAAGCCACTAACATATTATTATGAAGTCATTTTCCATGTTGCCCAAGATTGAAGCTAGCAGTACTGGGCTTCAGACTCTGGTTTTATGAGCACAAGCTCAGCATTCTTTTTGCTGTGCCATGCTGTTTCCCAGTGGAGGAGACAGAAAGCAATAGGTAGCTTTCCTGAGCATCCCTGCTATCATACCATTCTGTGACTATTCATTCCACCATGTCCTCAATGACTGGTCATAAATTAAAAATTATGATGATGAAGAGGAGGAGGAGAAGGAGGATCCAAACATTTTTGCAATGCTTTTAATCTATTGATAAATATTTCTTAAGCCATATTATATACCAGACACTGCTAAGTGCTAAGATTAAAAAAAAGAAATAAAAGATATCCCTGCCCTCAACGAGCTTACTATCCAATACATTTATAATTTGCAAAATATTTTTATATATTATCTCATTTGATCAGGAGAGTGCTGTCAGAAACTCCTATATCTTATCAGTAAGAATTGTAGCTCCACCTAGCACATCTGTCCTTATTCTTCATATTCTGCACTATGTTTCAAAGCTTACAACTTGACAAAGCCAATAAGAATGTCCAGTTCTCACTTGGATCCAAGTCTATGATCAGATTTTAGTTTCCATTTAATTCTTAGTCTGATTCTTCAGTTCAAAGATCAAATCCCTATAAATTTGTGAATAGTGGAACATAGGCAGAATAAGTGGCCACCTATGTATTGTGATGAAATAACAGGGAAGAATTGTTTCCTGAAAAATCCCTCCCCTTCAAATTTTCAGGGACTGAAATTCCACTATTAGAAATTCATTTCTTTGGATCATTAAGAATTGGTTTCAGTTTCTCAGATTTCCTTTCTTGGAGTGCAAATGGAAGAAGTATTGTTTATTCCACTTCCTGATCCATCTGACCTGAGGTATTATTCATTCATTCATTTAGAGGGAAGGAATGAAGAAAGGAAGGAAGGATGGAAGGAGAGAGGGAAGGAGGGAAGAAAGGATGGAAGGAGGGAGGGAGGGAGGGAAGAAAGAATGGAGGGAGGGTGGGAAGAAAGAATGGAAGAAGGGAGGGAGGAAAGAAAGGAAGGAAGGAAGGAAGGAAGGAAGGAAGGAAGGAAGGAAGGAAGGAAGGAAGGAAGGAAGGAAGGAAGGAAGGAAGGAAAGAAGGAAGGAAGGAAAAGTAAGAAAGTAAAGAACCTGAATAAAAAGATGATATGTTGAGAGGGAATTTTAAGGTACAGAGAAAAAGACAATGACTTGAAAATATGTAAACTTTCACTTACTCCTCAATGATAAATTGACAGCTAAAAAAGCAAAACCCTAAAATAACAGAACAGAAGCCAAGACAATAATTGGAGCAAGGAAAAAAAGTCAGGAAAAGTGTCCAGGAAGGGAAAGAAATATCTACAAGAATAAAATAAGCTTCACTAATTTCTCAGTTTTGCCAGATCCTACCCATCTGAGGGTTTATAAAGAGCAAGGAGAAATTTGCTATTTTCCTGAGTTAGACTTATTAGGCTGCATGTCACATAATTTGTTTAGTGGGCATTCTCAGGGTCCCAGAATCTTGATACTCTGCTCCAGATAATGGCACATTTTTCCTAAATGTTCTTGGAATAAGGTATTAATGAAATCTAGTTTTTCTTTTCCTTATTAGCTCTCCCTTTGGCTTCATCTCTGGCTGCAGAGAACATATTTTGAGACTGGTGAATTGCCATCCTAAAGCTAAAGCAGGGAATTTGATCTAAGTCAGACATACCCCTTCGCCACCAATACATACACAACCTCCACCCCCACATCCAACCCAATTATATTCCAGGAGGCTCCTTCCCACCCAAGCCATGAGGGATGTCACTTAGGGGAAAGAGTCGATAATCCACCCATGGACTTTGGGCAACCAATAGGAAGCATTGCTCTCATTCCCTGGAAAAATCTCTACAGGTTTGCCTTAGTATTATTAGATTTCAGCTTCTTCCAGTAAACAGGACGTTACAGGAAATTGTCATGCTTGTGAGGTTTGACCTCTCAATGTTTTGTTGAAATCCAAAGGCCCTCATGTGGAGCAGGACAGAGGCTCTACTTATGTGGGGTGAGTCAGAAGCCTTCTTCACAAGGGCCAAGTGCCTCAAATAAAATAGGAGCTGACTTACCCCTTTGAGGAGCCCTCAAACCAAACCAAGCTGAGACATTAGCAGAGCCAAAAATATTTGGATAACTCCTGAGGACATTTTTTCTTCACTTCCTTGTCCTGGTAGAGACAAGGAGCAAAAGAAATGATCTTTGTTACGTTTTTCTTGGGGTCAATGGCTGAGACTTAGAGAGGCTTCAAAGAAAGACCAGGTGAGCCAGGCAGTGCTAAAGGGGAAAGAAGCTTTCATTTTAAAGCCTCAAAGGAAAGCCACATGGTTTAACTAGGGCCACCAAGAGAGACCAGAAAGGGAGACAGAGCCCATAAAGGAAAGCTACTAACTCAGTTGTCATCCAAACTGAGGAAACAACTGATGCATCCAAAACTAGGACAGCCCACAAATTCACCCTCCTATTGGAGTCAGAACTGATCCCTCCAAAGAGCGATAAGGAAGAGTAGAGTAAAGGAACAAGGAGGGACATCTCCAGAGAGTTGGTTTTTCAATCCATGGCAAGGAGGAGATCTATAGTGGTCTTGAGAGATGCTGCTCCTAGAATATCAGCAATTAATTAGTTACAGTTGTAGAGATCTCACTGTGTAGCCAGGGGCTCCACATGTAATGAAGCCCATATGTTATGAGTGCTACTCCCCCAAACATATAGTATGAGTGTGTCATTGTGCAGTTTGAAAGGAGGCAGAATAAACATCTCTAGCCTTTTCTCTCTCTACCTTTCTCCAAGAGAGACTTTCATTTCTGCCAGGATGGGAGGTAGGAAGTTGAGACTAAAGACTGATCTGCTCTCCTGAGAGAGAAGATTACAGAGCTAGAAGTGTATATATATATCTGCTATCTTTTTTAGTTTGTCTAGGGGATATGATAGGATTCCATCTAACTTCAGATCACTATGTCATTTTAGGGAGGAAGGAGAAACCCAAGCTTTTTGGCCAAAATTAGACCCCCATGCTATCTAAAAGCAGTTCCACAATAAACATATCAAAAAGCAAAGACATCCACTTGTTCAAACCCATTTATACAAATAGCAAATACAGAAATCATAAGAAATGTATGCAAGAGAATTTATACTAGACAACAAAGAACAGAGAATCTCTCACCTTAACAGTAAGATAATTCAAGTCAGCAAAGAGGATTCTATAGTTCTCACCCAAGAGGAAATTCTTTCAATTCTCTATTCTAGCAAACTAAGAGTAGAGATATAATGAAAACAGCCAGCTCTTCTCATGTCTTCACACAATCTTTTCTTTCAGCAACCTGAAGAGGTATTGGCCTCTTTCAACTTCCCTCTCAAATCTGGAAGCCAGAAGTGACTTGTCACATGAAGAGTCCCAAAGAACATTTTAAGCTTGAAGAGTTCTGAAGAGGATTAGAGAAGGCTGACACTCTCCCTGTTTCACCATTTCCTCCCTACCTCTCATGAAGGACAAGGTATTCATCTTTACCAATATTGAGATAGTCCCTTACAAGTGGGCTTTGAAAGGAAGGAAGGAAGATGGTGTCTGTTATGTGTCAAGCATTGTATTCTAGGAATGAAAATTTTAAAAAGGACAGTCCCTGGCCTCAGGGAGCTTACATTTAAGTAAGCAATGGTAGTGAAACAAGAGTATTTTGATTTAGGAAGCTATAGTGAAGCCATAAGGCAATCAATTGATATCCCCTTTCCAAAGGCAATGTAGAATTGATTTGACTATACTTTCTAGACAGAGAAGCAGAGGGGGATAAGGAGGTGGTTTACAATGACCTGGAAGGATTGGGACAACCTAAATAAAGTGAAATGCAAAAGACCAAGTGTAAAACAGACAAGAGCAAGGTGCCCTTCAGGCAATTCTGGGTGGTTTTCCTACCTCAAATATCACAGCCAAAAGACTATAAAATAGCTAGAAACTTAGCAGTTTCTAACTTGGAAAGTTTCAGGCATAGAAGATTCTAGGTATGGTGAGTAGAGATTGGAGGATGGAGAGGAGAAGGGTTCAGAAAGGGCTGGACAGAGTGCAAGGGATATTATGTAAAAGAAGTCTTATGGCTAAGCCATAAGCAGCCTGAGATTGGAGAAAGTCTAGACTCCTTTTTTTCTGTAGCATAATAGACTTTAACTATTCTCAAATTACAGAAAATATGAAATCTTAGAAAGAGAAAAAAATCCAAGAGACCTTTGGCACCACACTGTATTCCATAACTTCATGCAAAATGCTGAAAGGAAAGAAGGAGAAGCAGGAGTTTTGTAGTCTCTACAGATTTATCTATACCGGCCATAAAAGAACTACCCCATTTAGTCTTCAAACCAGCTATTTCACGCTATCTACATGGATCAACTAAGTCTCAGAATCTCAGATTGAAAGGATCTCAGAAGTTATTTAGTCTAAATATTCCCTTCCCACTAAGACAGAGACACACTTCTGATTAGCTTCACTTATTAGAAAATTTGTCCTTATATCAAACTGAAATCCATCACACTGTGTTTTTAACCCAGTAGAATTAATTACAATGGCTAACTAAATAAAATGGGTAGAGGGTATAATGGTACTATGGTAACTAGTTATAATGGGTAACTACTAAAATGGGTAGACAAAGACAGAGTCCTAGAGATTTGGGGTCAAGAACAGTCATAATCACTTGGAAAATTCTTGCTTAAAAGCAAGACTACATCCCACTCTCAGGTAGTTGTCATATGTACTGTAAGAATCTGTGTGTATGATTACTGAGGTGATGAAAGACTAAAGGTGAAAAATGCTATACTGATTTAAAAAAAAGGAAGAGAATAGAGAATTCAAAATGCAGATGTCAGTGTGCTTCCTTTCATGGTAACTCTGGAGGTATATCATGAAAAGTATTATTTGTGAGTAAAAAGTTATTAAATTATTTTAGTTTGCCTTAATTTAAAATTTTAATCTTATTTTTAAAGTGAATTATGCCAGACTAGCCTCATTTTTCCCATAGACCAATAAGTCTATGTACTAGTTACCATTCTAACTAGTTGAACTAGGTTGACATGCAGGGTTGTAGATTTTACGTGATATAAAGACAAATTTTTTAACAATTAGAGTTAGTCAAAAGACTGGTAGATCAAGGAATGGCATGGATATGGTATGCCCAAATTCCATCAAAGCATTTGAAAAAAATCTCATTCTGTTCTTATGGACAAGATGAAGAGAGATCAGCTAAATAAGCTGTTGTTGGGTAGATTTAAAAGTAGTTGAATGTCTGAACCCATTAATTGCAATTAATTGCCAATAATGGAATGATATCACATGGGAGAGATGTCTGCATTCTGCAGTAATATGTCTTTGGATTGTGCCATTTGACATTTTTATCAGTGACTTGGATACAAGATCATTTTGGATAATCATACAATATTCAGATGACACAGAATGATATGATCTCTAACATGGAATGAGTCAGAGCCCAAAAATATTTTAATAGACAAGGATGAGCCAAAACTAAAAAGATAGAGTTCATAAGGGATAAATGTATAATATTATCCTTTGGTTCAAAAAGTCAACTACATAAATAAAGATTAGCAAGGTATGGCTAGACAGTAATCCAAATGAAAAAGATCTGAGAGTTTTAATGGAGTTAAAGCTAAATATGAATCAACAATGGGATTTGGTAGTCAAGAGAGCTAACTCGGTTTAAATGTCTTATTATAAGTACAGTATCCAAAATGAGGGAGGTGATAGTCTTGGTGGACAACTTATGAATAGATCAAAATTCATCTAGGATATTGTTTTAATCACAGATCTAGCATTATAAGGGACCTGTAAATTTCAATCCCTTCATTTTCCAAGTTAAAGAGCTACAATGAGGAATAGAAGAGTTAATCAATTTACCCAGATTCATATGTAATAAGAAACAAAAGAAATAAGCATTTATTAACCATTTACTATGTACCAGGCACTATGCTAACTGCTTTATAAATGTTATCTCATTTGATCTTCACAACAACCATGAAAGATGGAGGTCATTATCCTCATCATTTTATAATTAATACAGATAAAGGTAAAGTAACTTATCAGAGTCACACAATAAGTATTTAACATCAGATATGAATTAAGGTCTTCCTAACTCTAGGCCTAGCACTCTCTCCATAGTGTCATCTCGTTTCCTATAATCATGAAAACAATTAGGTGAGAAAAGGAACTACTTTTCACAATCATACAAAATTGATGGGCAAATAAATACACCAAGAATTAGAAAAAATTCAATTAATAGAGAAAACATCTTCAGCTACTTTTCAAGGATTCTTATACCTTCTTCTTCTTCATTATACTCTCCAAATTACAGCCAAATTGGCCTTCTTGCTCCATGAACATTTCATCCACCATATATTTCCTTTATATTTGCCCATGATCTGCACATGTATGTCTTCCTCTTCCATGACTTATAGAATTTTTAGCCTCCTTCAACACTCAGATCAAAGGCCACTTCCTAGAGTGTCTCCTAATTTCTCCAATGTCCCAACCCTGGTAATTATTTCACGTGTTTGTTTGTTTTTTTTTCTAACTATTATTAGTATATATTTCCTATTTACTTTTCTATATTCATGGCAATTTTCCCAATAAACTATAAAATCCCTGAAGACAGGAACCCCTTAGCATAGTGTCTGGCACAAAATAGGCACTTAAAAATGATGAGTAAATAAAGAATTGTCGGATATAGAAATTTCAGAGTTATAGAAAATACATTCTTTTTCACAGCCCAATATATAATCAAAATAAGTTTATTCAGGGATATTTGTGAAAAATCCCAGGATCACACTGATTCCTTATTATAATTCAAAGACTTGGATCTGGTAACTCAACTTAATTTCCCTGGCACAGACCAGGCTCTGGGAAAAACAGAGAGAAATCTAATTTCAGAAATCATCAAAAGCTACAAATCAGAACTTGATTTATTGTTTTGTTGATTGTCTAGATTTAAGAAAATATTAGGGGAAAATGATAACAGTGCAGATTATTAAACTTAAAAGTTTTATAGTGTGTACTTTTCTGGGTTATTAAATTATTTATTTAGTTTTATTTATCTATTTAAACAAATTTATTTATTAATGTATTAAATATTTACCAGCACATTTCAGTCTCTGCTCATTAAATTGTTGCAATACTGTGGTCTAATTGCATAATGACTTTCTCCCAAGAATGTAGCATGGACTAGAAATAAAAGCATTGAGAAGAAAGTCAAGAGTCCAAGGTTCTAGTTCTGGTTCAGTTACAAAACTATCACCATAAACAAATAATTTCATTTTTTTAAATCTCCATGTTTCTCTCTATAAAAATGAGATATAAAATGGGAAGAATAATGAAAGTCTAAGGTCCTTTTGGAAATATAAATGTTATGAGACATAATTTTGCATTAGAACAGACACTGACTCTGGTATCAGATGAGTTGGGTCCAAATCCAAGTACCTTAAATGCTCTGTACCTCCGTTTCCCCATCTATAAAAGGAGGCAGCAAAACTAAATGGTCTCTAAGATTTCTTCCAATTCTGTTACCTTAGATATTTGGCTTTTCCTTGATATTCATTTTGATTTTTAATAATTTTTTATCTTTCCAAATACAAGCAAAGATAGTTTTCACCTTTGCAAAACATTGAGTTCCAAATTTTTCTCCTTCTTCCCCCTTTTTCTCCAAGACAGCAAACAATTTGATATAGGTTAAATCTGTGTAATTCTTCTAAACATAAATTCATGTTACACAAGAAAAAAGTAGATCAACAGGGGAAAAAATACAAGAAAGAAAGAAAACAAGCAAACAAACAACAACAAAAAGGTGAAACTACAATGCTTTGATCCACTGTCAGTCTCCATAGTTTTCTCTCACTTTCCACCGTAAGTCTATTGGAATTGCCTTTGTTGAGAAGGTACCTTTATTGTTGAGAAGACCTAAGTACATCACAGCTGATCATCACATAAGTCTTGTTATTGTGTGCAATGTTTTCTTGGCTCTGCTCACTTCACGCAGCATCAGTTCATCTAAGTCTTTTCAGGCCTTTCTGAGGCTATTTTTTTGTTTCAATTCTAATTGTTGAAAATATTTTTTAAAATATAAGGTAACTTGCCTTAGCCAGTTCAATTCAGGGAACAATGAAATCTTCCTGTATTGTCTGGAGATCTTTGAAAGGTTCAAGATGATTGTTCTAAATATCAGTGACTACTGTTCAGATCTCTGGGTATAAATGAATAAGATGGGGAAAATTGAGCTGAATTTGTTTTCACTCCAAGCTGTACCCTGAATATTGCTTATTTGACAATATCTGAGGTGAACTCATCTTACCCTAAAGAAGAATACAATGAACATCCTAAGTAATTGAAAGTTTCAGTGAAGCTCATGGCTTACATGTTGATAAGCCATAAATTTCTTAGGGATAGCTTTTTGGGTCCCTGGCAACTAGCACAACACTTTACACATAGTAGGAGCTTAATAGGTTTTTGTTGAATTAAGTTGAACTATTTGACATGTAACGAATGGTACTTGTCTTTTAATCCCATTGTCCTTCCTATCAATTCTAATCAAACTATTACAATAAAAAAATTTGATTGAACTTGCATTCCTTGAGCACATACCAGATGAAGAGTGGAAGGAGAGAGAGTGATAACAAAGATGCCCTGAGATTGAAGAATGTCCATTGATAATCCACTTTAGAAAATTAAGAGACAGCTAATTATAATTTAAAGTTGTGAGTTTAAAATAATACAATAGAGCCCAAATCAAAGTCCTAATCCTGGAATCACACTACCTGTGGGAATAATGATCTCTACTCATTCATCATCATGCCTAGAAATGATAACCAGGTTTTTGCAGATAGCAATCACTATATGCATTGCATGAGACAAGTGATCCAAGAATAGAGTTCAGATTTCAGGCTTGAGGGAACTCAATATGTGGGCAGTAGCCCATTCCACTTTTAATAGTAATAGCTGACATTTTTATAGCCTTTAAAGATTTTTAAAACATTTTATCTTCATTATATCATTTAATTCTTATCATACTTTTGTGAAATCAGCACCCCAAGTATCATCCTCCCCATTTCCAGATGAAGAAATAGATATTCTAGGATCTTATTTAAAATTTTCAACATGCTTTACATAAATTATCTCACTTGATCCTCATAATAATTGTGAGTTAGGGGGTGTGTGTGTGTGTGTGTGTGTGTGTGTGTGTGTGTATGTAAGAATGTGTTTATTTGTTCATGTGTATCATAGTCAGGATAATAATCTCAGAGTTTAAGGTAAATTAAAATTTCATCTAGTGTAACTTGTGACAAGAATTTCAACATCAAACCCAGAAAGTCTTTGCTTGAAGACTTCTAGGAAGAGAGAACCTACTATCACTTTTTCCTGGAGTATCCCAGTCTACTTTTGGACAGCTCTACTTCTTAACTCTTAAATATTTGTTAAGTACCTATGACATATCAGGCATTATGCTAAATTCTGGGGATACAATTAATAAAAAAGACAGTCCCTGTCCTCAACAAGCTTAAAATCTACAAAAGAAAAGATATAAAAGGAGTTAAGAAGGATGACGAAGGGACACCAAGGGATATTCAGCATGGGCAGCATCTTGTTCCATTGAGTTGAAACCAGAGAAGGCAGCAGAAACAAATGGAGTGATTTGAGAGTCCAGTTTCTGCCCTCTATAAAGGAAGATATTGGGAGGAATTTTATGCTAAACTTTCCTCTCCTCTTGACATTCTTTCCAGCAAGCATGAATTCATCTTCAATTCTTCACTCTTCATTCTCCTAACCACCATATCTAATCAATTATCAGGACTTCTTGATTCAATCTCAAATCATTCTCCTTTTCTCTATTTACATGTCCACTATTCTAATTCATTGTCTTAGCATCTTTCACCTAGACCATTCAATAACCTCCTAATTAATCTTGCCTCCATTCTCTCCCCTCTTCAAATCATTCTCCACACAAATGTCAAGTAATATTCCTAAATCACAGGTCTGACTATGTCTTTCTCTTGCTCACAAAACTTGTGGCTTCCTATCATCTCTTAAATAAAAGCCCAAACTTCTTTGTCATTGATATTATTCATATCATATTATTCATAATCTTGTTCTAATCTGGCTTTGAATATTACTCCCCCCTCACTGCATTACTGCCAAAGTGACTCACTTAATGTCCCCTGCACATTCCACCTCCATGCCCAAGATATTTCCCAGTGACTGGAATGTACTTCCCTCTCACATCACTTCCTTCAATCCCCAGATTTCCACTAAGCATCTCCTAAAGTGTTGCTTTCTACATGAAGACTTTACTAATCCTGTGAGTTATTAATTCTTTTGCCCCACCTCAAATTCATTCTATATTACCTTAGATATGTTTTGTTTTTATTTATTTGTGTGTACATTATAACTAAGGTTTTACCATCTACCCTAATGCTACACCTGCTGAAGAACTTTTCTTCATTTATTATCTTTCAAGTAGAGTGTGAGCTCCCTCAATTTTTCTATTTATATTCCCAGTGCTGAAAACAAAGCAATACATAGAAAGCTCTTAAGAATTTTTTCTTTAATTGATATTTATTCATTCCCCCTAGAAGATAGACTTCTTGAGTGCATATAGTAAAAGTTTTATTTTTATGTCTGGATACCCAGAACTTAGGAAGAGTTTGACACTTTTTTAATGAATGAACGAATGTTCTATACAGTGCCAAGCTCAGCCTTGAGTATATAGTAGACCCTGACCAAGGAATGATTGAATATTGGGAGTTTAGCAAACTGATATTAGGCAAATGGAAAATGTTCCCTATGGAGTACATAAGATACCAGGATGATCCTATTCTCTTAGATTCCAAGATGGGGAAGAAATGTGCTCATGCTCTGAATTCTAAGGTGACAATTTAAGAAAGAAAGGACTCCAATTCACCAAAAATTTGGTTTTCAAGAACACAAGAGCAATTTTTTTTCTTTTTCAATATTTCCTTCATAATAAAGAACAATGGAAAATGTTCCTTATGGAGTATATGAAATACCAGGATGATCCTAATCTCTTAGATTCCAAGACGGAGAAGAAATGTGCTCAAGTTCTGAATTCTAAGATGACATTTTAGGAAAGAAAAGACTCCAATTCACCAAGAACTTGGTTTTCAGGAACATGAACCATTTTTTCTTTTTCAAGATTTCCTTCATAATAAAGAACAGTTTCTAATAGGCAGAATGGAGGTATAAAAAAGTTTGAAAATTATCAGCATTATTCTTCAATTCTAAATCCAACTAAATAGGTCTTCTATATAGTGTTTTGTTAAATATAACACATTGTTCTCCAATCACTTTTGTAAGCATGTATTCAATTTAACAAAGATTTTTTATGTGCCCCTATGTTCAAAACATTGTGCTACACTAAAGATAGAAAAACTAAAACTAAACAGTCTGTGCCTTCAAGGATACAGATAGATACATATGCACATGCATATATACATACATATACATCTGTGCATAATTATATATAATTGTCAACATTTAGATAGCAACTGCACCAGGCACTATAATGGGTTCTTTATAATTTTTTTTTTGTTTTATTCCTCCCCCAATTTTCTTAACATTTTTATTTAAAGTTTTGAGTTCCAAATTCTATTCCTCTCTCCCTTCCTCCTGAGACAGTTAGCAATCAGATATAGGTTATACATGTGCAATTATGTAAAACATTTCCATATTAGTCATTTTGTGATCCAACCATTCCAGAGAGCAATTTGGAACTTTGCCCAAAGGGCTATAAAACTGTGCGAACCCTTTGATCCAACAATACCATTGCTAGGTCTATATTGCAAAGACATCCTCCCAAAAGGGGAAAGGATCTATTTTTACAAAAATATTTATAGCAGTTCTTTTTGTGGTGGGTAAGAATTAGAAAGCAAAAGGAAGTCCATCAATGGGAGAATGACTAAACAAGATACAGTATATGATTGTAACTGTATATTATTATATTATAAGAAATGACAAGCAGGATAATTTCAGAAAAACCTGGAAAGGTTTAGATGAACTGATGCTCTTTATGATTTAAACACAATGAACTTGGGAAATAGGTGCTAAAAGTGAAGCAAACAGAACTAAATAATTTTCACAGGATCAGTGAGCCAGTTTAATAATAATAGATTCCTAAAAGGTTACTAAAAACATTAGATGTCCTTAAACTAAAGATGATGAGGAAAAACCAAATTTTCCTTCAGTACTCCCCTCTCAGAAGTGAAGTTCTAAATTATAGGCTCATAGTTTTGTAGATGGAAGAGGTTTTAGAGATTCTTTAGACTAGCCCTCTAATTTCACAGATAAAGAAATTGAGGCCTTCAAAGGTTGAGTGACTTGCCAAAAGTCCTGGAATTTGAATTCTTATCCTTTGAGTCCAAACACAGCAGTCTCTCTACTAGGATCCAGTAGTTGAAGTGATTGAAAAGCTAATCTCAAAATAGATTTCTGTTAAATGACTGAAATATAATCCAAAGAAAAGGCTCAGTTCTAGATTGCTGGATTCTGGAATTTTTAAAAATTACTTTTCAAGTTGCTTAATTTTCCATTCTATACAATACTCTGAAACTTGCTTGATGTTTGCAGCTGGAAAACAAGTCAAAGAAAAAAGGTGCAAAATAGTCAGACTCTAGGAGTAGCTGATGTTAGACAGCAAAGCATGTTAACATGGGAGTAATGAAAATATTGTCAGTCCAGGAAATGTTGTCTTGTAGCAAGGGGAATATAACTTAAAGTTCCAAATTCTGGATTCAAGTTTCAACTTTGCTACTTGCTAGCTTGTATAAATCATTAATCTCTCTGAAATTAAATTTCATTATCTGAAAAACAAACAAACAAATGCACAACCTACCCCTCCAGAACTATTATGACCTTCAGATGAAATAATTTATGCCAAGCATTTTGTGAATATCATATTTTTCATAATAGTAATAAAGTTTAGTGAATAAATAATGAATTCATGAAACTAGGAAACAGTGGTTTCTCATTAGCCAAATCTTGAAATATTTATTTCATTTATAAGCAGAAGTTTCTTGTCCATTACAATAGATTGGAAAACACCACTCACTTTCAAATGTCTGTTTATAAAGATAAAAAATTGGAAGAGGCATAAATTCAATAGACTCAGAATCGACTCAGAATGAGAAGATTGAGTTTTTTTCATTAGTTAGCCCCTTAGAGTCATTACGTGACTTTACACAAGACATGGGTCATTCTGCCTTTGTTTTTCTATGAGGCAAAGGAGAAAAAAATGGGGGTTGTGCATATAATTTTTGTAATGGACTTGAAGGGCATGAGTGGGCAGAGAACCTGTAATGTATTACTTTTGATTATATTTGACAGTGCTTTCTCCTACATAATCTCTTTCAAATCCTAGAAATCACAATCTTAGGACTGGAAAGAAGGAAAACAACAAACATTTATGAGTCATCTACTATATGCATAACAAACATTGTGATAGAAACTGAGAAGAACACAAAGTTTACATCCTAGAAAATGGAGCAGGAAGGGATCTCATAGTCTTCCCTTTTCTCACCAAACTTAATGATATTGTTTTATTTTTAATATTACTTTATTTTCCCTACTTACATGTAAAAACAACTTTTAATATTCATTTTTTTTTAATTTTGAATTCCAAATTCTCTCCCTCCCTCTCTTCATCCTCTTACTGTTTTTTTAGGATCATGAGTAATTTGATAAAGGTTTTACATGTGTAATCATGCAAAACATATTTCCACATTAGTCATGTTGTGAAAGAAGTCCATATCAAAAATGAAAAAATAAAGGGAAAATATTATGCTTCAATATGTATTCAGACTCCATCAGTTCTTTCTCTGGAGATGAATAACATTTTTCATCATAACTTAATGGTATTATTTTTATAATAATGATGATATTGATGATGATGATGATGTTGATTTCAAGAATGTTGATGATAATTGAAATTTATATAGCACTTTAAAGTTTGCAAATTACTTTTCATAGATTTTTTTATTTGGTCTTCACAATAAACTTTTAAGGTAAATGCTATTAGACTAGAAAAATTAGACCAAGAGAGAGTGATGTAGACAATCACACAGCTAGTAAGACATACCTCAAACTCAGATCTTCCTTATTTTCAAGTCTACTTCTTTCTCCAGTTTAGTAGGGAGATAAAGGAAATTAAATCATATAGTCTAACCCTTAAATTTTACAGAGAAGTCACGGTGCTTGCCTCGTCACACTGGTAGCAGGAAAGCCTGTAGCAAAATCCAGGACCCTTGCTTTCCAATTAAGGGTTCTTTCCACTGCATTCTAGGATGATAGGTTTACATAATGATGTGAAAATATATAAATCAGTTCCTTTACCCATATGCCCCTACTAGACACATTGGTCCTGACATTCTACTGTTGGGTGATTCATTTTGCTTAATACATTACCTCTAGGACTCATCCCACCTCCTTCATGCACACACATAGACACATACACACAGACACACACACACACACACACTCACAGATAATTAAATGAGACTATTTCCTTAAACACTTCTGACACATTAATATGAACTTTTTTTTATCAGGTTAACCCAAGAAGAGAGCAAGACAGTAAGAGGATGAGAAATATTACTAGTAAATTTTTTATGTAGACAAGAAAGAAAAGATGGTCTAAATCTAAAGGAGAATCATAGATCTAATGGGAGAACGAAATATGTGGGCACTTGGCAACCAGTCAGGATGTTGAACTTCTAAAAGACCTGGAAAAGGGAATGAAGGGACCCCAAAACAAACAAAACCAGTTCCTTTGATTTGGAGCTTCAGGTAGAGACCTGAACAGATGGAGAAACAGAGATGATATGATTAGTTCAAGGATGAAGCCAAAGTAGAGACTTAGCTCCTTAGGGGCAGGTTGTCCTAACCCTGTGATAAGTGCCTGTCCTAAAAGGCACAATGTGCCCATCAATCCAGAATCAAGCATCAAACTCAAATAGAAATAAACAAGGCAGGAGTCACTTTAGCCAATCTCTTGCCTCAGTATCTAAAGTCAATAATTAATCACTAAATCATTATTGAGTCCTTATTGTGTTCCCTACTGAGTTTAGTCCTGTGCTCCAGTCCATAAATATTCCTGACAGCAATACTAAGGGTCAAAATATGTATTTATATTCATATTGAAATTTTTCAGAAGAACAGCCTAAATATTATATCACTGCCACGCACTAGCCTATGTAACCATGGACAAATTGCAATCCCAGTGGCCTTCAGTTTCCTTATTTGTCAAATGAAGGGGTTAGGGTAGATGGCTTCCCTTCCAATTTTATCCATGATCCTGACAGAGAGGTGACAGATTCAGATGACACAGTAAGATATCTTTTTCAATATGGCCAATGATGATATGTGTTGTCTTGACTATATATATATATATATATTTTAACAAGTATTTTATCTTTCTTAGTGAAAGGAAAGGAGGGATGGGAAGGGAGAAAACGGATTTTCATTGATTGAAAAAAATTTAATTAGAAAAGAATATTTCTTGAATAAAGTGTTTTTACATAAAAAAGGAAAAATAATCAATCTTTGATCCTATATAGTAATTGATAACTATCATGAGGCTTTATTCCAACAACAGCTATCACAAAATTGGGGGCTTCAAGTTTGGAGGCAAGAAAGGAGGAGGCAGTTCAAGCTCTTTTATAAACTGGAGATTCATTGGTATTGGGAACTCCCAGGGAGGATGCCAATTAAGTGACTGACCTCAAACTTTCAATCAAATCTAAGTCTTTGGGCCCCAAGCAGAGCTTTTTCCAGTAAGATATTATTCCTTATTTATTTCATATATTTTGATACCTTATAACTTTTGTTATTCGGTCATTTCAGTCATATTCAACTCTTTATGATCCCATTCAGGGTTTTCTTGGCAAAGTACTAGAGTGGTTTTCTATTTTCTTCTTGAATGCACTTTACAGATCAGGGAAGTGAGGCAAACTGAATTAAATGACTTGCCCAATGTTACACAACTAGTAAATGTCTGAAACCAGATTTGAATTCAAGATGTGTTCCTGACTCCAACTCTGGTGCTCTATCCATTGTACCACCTAGCTGCCAATCTTATCACTACTATCATATTATTCTCAAATTATTTCACATTCTTATATCTTATCTCTCCAGATAATCTATAAGCAAATATGGCAACAAGGCTATCCTCTAGATTCCTGAGAGCATCTGGCACAGTATGCATATGGGACTGGATATCCAATATATTTCCATAAATATTTACTGAATAAATCAAATCCAACTACATACATGATTCTCTTTTAAAAGTCCATTGGTGGATTTGGTACTGGCTAAGAAATAGAGGAGTTGATCAGTGAAGTAGGTTAGTTTCACAAGATGCAATAGTCAAGGACTATAGTAATCTAGTGTTTGATGAAACCAAAGATTCCAGCTTCTGAGATAAGAACTCACTATTTGACAAAAATTTCTGGGAAAACTGAAAAATAGTATGGCAGAAACTAGGCACTGATTGACACTTAACACCCTATACCAATATAAGGTCAAAATGGATTCATGATTTAAACATAAAAGATGATACTATAAGCAAATTGGGAGAACAAGGGGATAGTCTACCTCTCAGATCTGTGAAGAAGGAAGGAATTTATGGCCAAAGAAGAACTAGAGAATATTATGAAGTACAAAATGGATAATTTTTTATTATATTAAATTTATCAGGTTTTTATACAAACAAAACCAATGCAGCCAAGATTAGAAGGGAAGCAGAAAACTGGGGAGGGGGAGGCAGAATTTTACATCTAAGGGTTCTGATAAAGGCCTCATTTTCTAAAATGTATAATTGACTCAAATTTGCAAGAATACAAGTAATTCTCCAAGTGATAAATGGTCAAAGATATGAACAGACAGTTTTAGAGAAAAATTAAAGTCAATTCTAGTCATAAGAAAAAATATTCTATCACTGTTGATTAGAAAAATGCAAATTAAAACAACTATGAGATACCACTTCTCAGCTCTTATATTGGCTAAGATGACAGAAAAAGATAATGATATATGTTGAAAGGACTGTGGGAAAATTGAGACGCTAATGCATTGTTGGTGGAGTTGTGAACCAATCCAAACATTCTGGGAAGCAATTTGGAACTATGCCCAAAAGGTTATTAAACTGTGCATACCTTTTGATCTAGTAGTCTCACAACTGAGTCTGTATCCCAAAGAGATCATAAAAAAGTGAAAAGGACTCACATATGAAAAAAATGTTTGTAGCAGCTCTTTAATAGTGGCAAGGAAATGAAAATTGAGTGGATGTCCATCAGTTATGGAATAGCTGAAAAAGTTATGTTATCTGAATGTAATGGAATATTATTATTCTATAAGAAGTGATCAGTAGGATGATTTCAGAAAGGCCTGAAGAGATTTGCATGAACTGATATTAAGTGAAGTGAGTAGAATCAAGAAAACAAGCAACAAGAAGATTATGTGATAATCAATTGTGATGGACTTGATTCATCTATTCCTATAGAATTTGTGATGGAAAGAGCTATCTGCCTCCAGAGAGAAGACTATGAGGATTGAATATGGGTCACAATTTAGAATTTTCACTTTTTGTTGGTTGCTTTTTTTTCATTTTTTTCTCCTTTTTGATCAAATTTTTCTTGTACAGCATGATAAATGTGGAAATATGTTTTGAAGAATTGCACATGTTTAACATATATTGGATTACTTAATGTCTAGGAGAAGGGAGAGAGGAAGAAAAATTTGGAACACAAGATTTTGCAAGAGTGAACATCTATCTTTGCATATATTTTGTAAAATAAAAAGCTAATTTTTAAAAAGTCAATTGGGAATTTTGAACACTCATAAGTTGTATTGGCATCACTTGTATAGCTCAAGTGACATTTATTTAGAACCTTCCAGTTAAACCAACATATGCCATCCACAACTCCATTCTTTTGCTTAGGTGGTCCCGTTTGGAATGGATTCCCATTCTTCCTTCCTAGAATCTCCAGTTTCCATCAGTTGCCAGTTGGTGGAGTAGACCTCTGATCATCCTTCCAAACTCCATTTACTCCTACTCCCTCGTGAAATCATTGCATAGAACATTGTATTTACTTATCTTTATACTTATCTATATTCCTATAGAAGAATATAAGCTCCTGGAGGAACAGGACATTTTTTAAAACATTGTCTTTGTATCCCTAGGGCCAACAACATCCCTAGGACCTAGCATAGACCAATAAATATTTTTAATTGAATTGGGGATTGAAAATTTGGGGGCTGAAGTTTCTGTTCCTTAGATATTCACCATTTCACCTTGGCTGTGTAAAGTTTTGAAAAAAAAAAAGTTGTTGCATTTTGTTCCCCATGGCAAGTCTTCAGCCTCATTTTGGGGAGGAGTTTGATTGGGGGACTTTGCTTCTCCAAGCAGCTCTGCTTCGTCTTTCATCACCCTCAGTGAATTTGAGAAGGGGGTGGGGCTCCTCGAGCTCTCTGAAGCCCCTAGGCTGGAAGTTTAGGGTGTCATGTTTATATTTCACCTTCGTTAAGAACTGAGTCCAGACTGAGTAGATTTTGTGTTTGGCTTGTGGGTTTCAGATTCCAAGACAGAACTCTTCAATTGAGCTTTCATCTCTAGGCTGGTTGAGAAATCTGCTGGGATCCCAAAGAGCTGGGGCTGATTTCCTGGGTCATATTCAGATGCCGGGGGTCATTTAGGGAGTTGGAGATCTCAGACCAAAGCCTAATGGTAAGCTCTGCATGACCAGGGCAGATTTCACTAAAATGTATTTCCCCTTATAAGTGTAGTGTGGGGCTATATTCTTTAGTGTGACCTAAAATGAGACCATGACCTTTCTCTTTGGGAAGATGAAAACTAAATAAAGAGTTGAAGGAGGGGAGTGGAGCAGACAGGCTTGATTAGATCAGGAAGTAGAAACTTATTTTCTTCAGACTTGACTTATCTAAAATGATTTGGCAGAATATTTATAGCAGCTCTTTTATAGTAGCTAAGACCTGTAAATTAAGGGGTACCCATCAATAGGGAGTGGCTAAATAAATTGTGTCTATAAATTAAGTGGAACTGCCTGGTGCCTTGAGAAATTATTAAAAAGGTTGATTCAGTGAAACCTGGAAAGATTTGATGAGCTTACACAAAGTGAAATGAGCAGAACAAGAAAAACAATATCTACAGTGTAACACTGTATACAAGTAACAATATAGAACTACAATATTATCTAAACAAACAACTTTGAAAACCTTAAGAATTCTGATCAATATGATGATCAACTATAATTCCAGAGGATGGATGAAGTATGTTATTCTCTTGACAAAGAGTGATGGACTCTGGATGCAAAATGAGATATACATTTTTGGATACAGACCATGCAGAGAGCCATTTTGCCTGACTAAGCATTTGTTATAGAGGTTATGTTTTTTTTTTCTTTCTTCTTCAATAAGAGAGGAGTAGGAGAAAAAAAGCTCATATTAATTAAAATAAAATTCATTAACTAAAATTAATAAAATTAAAAATAAAATTTAATATTTAAAAATAATAAAATTATTTGTCAATAGATGAAGTCTACCACTTTTGGAAGATATTAAGCAATCATTTAACCTCTCTTCTTCACCATTTTCTCATCTGTAAATCAAAGTTCATTTCTTGTACTAAATCTGATGATCCCATGGTGCAATTGAGGGGAAAGGAGAAGGGAATAAGAATTTATGCCAGGAACTTACAAATATCTCATTTGATCCTCATAACAACCTTATGAGATAATTGATGTTATCTCCATTTTACAGTTGGCAAACAGAAATTAAATGATTTGCTCAGGGTGACAAAGATAGTAAATATCTGAGGCCATATTTGAAATTAGATCTTCTTGACTCCAGGACCTGCAATTCATTCTTTCTACCACTTTTTGACTGCCACTAAGGAAATAATAATTACAATAGAAGTTCCTATTGAAATAATGAGCTCACTTGAGTAAGACTATAAATATTATAATACCCATCTTATAGATGAACATTGAGTTTCTTGACCATGGTAATAGATCTAAAAATATCAGAAGCAAAATATGAACCCAGTTCTTCTAGACTACTAATGTAACCTTTTTCCCATGATGCAAAAAAAAAAAAAAAAAAAAAAAAAAAGCTTTAAATACTAGCCAGGAATATAAGTTCTAACCCCAGTTCTGCCATTCACCGTATAAGCTCAAGCAACTTCTTCATCTTTAAAAGAAGTTGTGTCCATCAGAATCATGTTAGACATAAATGCATGAGGTAAGAATACAAAGGATTACAAAAAACCAATTGTATGGCTAACAAAAAATAATTAAAGAAACTTCAGAAACCTCAGGTTAAGAACACCTGAGTTAGAAAATCGAGCACTAAGACTCCTTTCATTTATGACTTTTTGTTAACTAGAAATGATTCTCTGAGGTTATGTCTGTACATTCCAACCAATTTTGTTAACCTCCATTTAGAAACAATAAAAAAATTATAATTTGGAATAGTTTAAATCTTGCATTTTTTGTAGTCTATCCTGATTGCAAATAACTCATTCAGCTACATTTCTCTCTTTCTTACCATTTGTTGTAGCATTTTTTATACATAGTCTGGGTCTTTAAATTGACTATTCAGGGTTAACCCATTGAAACTAAAGAATCTTAAGTGGTGCTTTAAGATATCAGATGGCCAAAGAGGTCACCAAGGGCTGTATTTGCCCAGGGAGTTTAAGTGACTAACCCCAACAGGATGCAAGCTAACTCCCAGCTCTGCTGGCCCTTGGGTCAAATCTTCCCAATTGGGCTTTACTAAGTTTGCCATTTGAAGGAGATGGATCAGAATACAGAAGGAGAATTTTCTTGGGCAAATGCTAATGTTATGTGAAATCCTTGAAGATAAATCAATCAATTAACTTTCCACTAAGTTTTAATCTTTATTCAAACAGTAGTATTATGAAGTGAAGCAGTATGGTAAAGTGAATGTAAAGATGGCAGCCAAACTGAAAGATCTAGGTTCAAATTCTATCTCTGATACATACTGACTATGTAAACCTTGGACAGGTAACTTAAACCTTTCAAAGCTCCTGGCAACTCTCAAGAACTGTAAGTTAAAGAGGCCAATCTGAATGAGAAGAGGGAGAGTTTCCACCTCCAGAAAATCCCTTTACCAATGCAAGTTCTTATCCCCATCACTATCTCTATGCCAAGCATTGGGTTTAAGTGGTACAAAGTTAGATTTTAGACATGAAAGCTTAAGTCTTTGTCTTTATCAATTTCATCTTTTCAACTTATTGGCTTCTTCTGATACCTCTCCAATATGTGGGTCCCATTTCTGTGAGGTCTGCTTCTTTAAGAGTCTGAAGGGACTTGTGAGCAACACAGGTCAGCCTGACATTAATGGTTATGGGCATTTCTTTATGAAAGCAACAAACTCATTTCTGAGTCTTGAATTACTTGTTGTGATTTTGCTTCTCAATTTTATTCCCCAAATGTGTTTCTTCCTTAAATTTCCATACCCTGGTTTTGTCTATGAGTTGAGAAGCAAGGCTGCAGAGTAAATTTAGAATCAGACATTCTAGATTCTGGAGTTTAGAATCAGACATTCTGAGTTGTGGAACTGAGAATAAGACACTCTGGACTCTAGATTTGGAACTGCATGATCTTTTTCTTTCTTATCTGGGGGCTTTCCTTTGAGGAAGACTATTGGGAGCTGCTAGATAGGGGATATGCATTGGCAAATTGTATTGCCCTATCCAGACAACAAATGTTTATGAACTCATGGTGCTTCTGTGTGGTTTTTCTTCTTTAAAATATAATAATTCTCTCTGGGAGAAAGCAGGTTTCTCGGGGAGGTTTTCTGGAAGCAGCCTTAGTTTCAGTCAAAAGTAATAATCACCCAAATTGCAGCCAGCTGGTAAAAATGCAAACGTTTATTTTTCTCCTTCCAAAATAGCTTGGTTAGTTGAGGCCTATCTCTCTGCTTCCAAGAGCTCTTGCAGCTTTGTCCTTTGCTTCTGCCTCTGTTTTCTTCAGCCTTCAGCCAGCACCAAGTTGAATCTGTCTTGCCTTGGAGAGAAGGCTTCTGGCTCTCAATCTCCCAAAGTGCTCTGTGTCTGCCCTAGAGTGCTCCTTTCCAATCTAATTCAGCTGAATACTCTCTGAGAGCCTCTGCCTGTTTCTTATATATGAGAGAGTGGGGTTGTGGGATATCTCCCAGCATGCTCTCTGGCCCTAAAAGCTTCAAGGGAGGTGTGAATTCAGATATCTCATACTAAACCCTGAAATCTCCCAAACATGTGAACTCCAATGAGTAAAGGTGTGAACACAAGCATTGTATCAATTAGTTCTACTTAGTACCTTGTTTCAGGTTCTGGCCCAAAACATCTCCTTGTAAGATCAGATCAAGGATACTGAACCATGCTAAATTAAATAATTATTGTCTCTATCAACTCTAATGACTTACAATTTGTAAAGATTCCAACACTTCTGTTTCTTTTATATTTATTTTTTTTTCTGATCTTTGGTAAATTCATACCCTGAGATGCAGCTGTCCAGATTATGACCCATGAAAAGTCAGAAGAGCCATAAGAGATTACCCCTAGCAATAAATCACTAGCCAGAACTACTAGAAATGGTACCAACAGCAGCTGAGTCCAGTAAGGATCCAACTCAGCAGATGAGCAGCTTGCTTAACCTAGCATTGGGTTGATCCATCCTCCATGATTCATCATATCCAAGAGGAAGGTGGAACAACTGAAGGAAGTTAGCACTCATCCCTCCTAAGAACATCTTCAGAAGTAAACTTGGTAGGAGGTTTCCAAAAACAGAAAAGGACTCCTAGTTATAAGATGCTCCTTGAGTATGTGTTTCCTGCTTGTCTGTCTTATCTTTACTGCTTTTGTGATTTAACTTTGAACACATTCTCCAGAGATTGAATGGACCAAAGCTATAGATAGAAAAGCAGAATAAATAGATACAGATCTCAAATTGAGATATTTTTGGTAATTTCTGTCTTTGCTGAATCTCTTCAGTAAATGTTGTTGTTCAATCATTTTCCAGTCATGTTCAACTCTTTGTGGCTCCACAAAGTATCTTCTTGGCAAAAACACTAGAGTGGTTTCTCATTTCTTCTCCATCTCATTTTATAGATGATGAAATGAGGCAAACAGAATTCAGTGATTTGCTGAGGATCACACAACTAATAAACGTCTGAGGCCAGATTTGAACTCAGAAAAATGAGTCTTCTTGATTCTAGATCTGGCAGTCTATCCACTGCTCCCCCTCAGTAATTACCATCTTATAAAACTAAATGAAGATCTGATAGTACCCACTATGGTGGTGCTATTACTAAGTTTTCATCAACCATTTAAACTTCTTCTTGTGTTAATCAATAAAGGAGAGATGAAGAGAACACTTCTGCCTCCAACATTCTTACATCCCCTATCACTGAATGCTTCTGTTGTCTAATACTATCATATCCCTTTTAGGTCTATATACCACCTTGATTCTAAGCAGGTGGAAAGATTGAAACATGAGAAGTTGAGGAGGAGATATGTTTGGGGAATAAAAACAGGAAGCTAAATCACATACAAGAATTTGAAACTTTCAAAAAATAGCTTGCTATATTCATCAACATCTAGATGCATCTTTATTAGGATCATTTGGAACTGTACAGTCCACAAATCCCTTCAGCCTCTTCAAGCAGCAGAATTGGAGATCTATATATGAAGAGAGTTGGATTGGCCACAAAGAAATGAACTGAATTGAAGGGGATGGGGAGAGAGAAAGACAGAAAGGGGAAAGTTTGTCAAGACAAACTCTGAGACCTTCATACCTTTAGTCCTAATTTATACATCTAGCCTATCATAATAGGGTAAGTTATAGCAAGTGAAACTATGATTTTATTGGTATAAGGAATTCCTAAAGGAGACAATTCCCTCTTCCAGTGCATTTCTTCTAAAATATAAAGACCTCAAGGGTCACACAGCTCAGTCACACTTCTAGTATGTATCCAAATTAGGATTTGAACCCAGATCTTCTTGGAGCACTGTCTCTTAACTTGAACACAGTAAGCAATTAATAAGTATTTGCTGAATTGAATGCTAATTGATAACTCAGCAAACTAGTGAATTAGATGGAAGGAGAAAGTATGTTCTTGTCCCTGTACACCTATATATATAACAGTACAATTTCTGAAGCCCCATTAATCCAACATCCCATATATGGTCCTTGACTCTATTTGTGTGACTATCATTTTTGTAATAAATTTCTTCACCCAAAGCCATTTATGTTTTAAGTTACATCGCAAATAATAAAATTGATGCCTGGTAAGGAAGTTTCAGACAACAGCAAACAGTAAGAGGGACTTGGCCAGGGAGCAACAATATCTTCTCAGAACTTCTGAAACACAGCACAGGGGCAGCCATCTATTCCATCTCCACATAGATTCAAGTAATCTTCATACCCTTTGCAAATATCTGAGATGGTTCTTTAACCCTGAGAGAGGTAAGAATGTTGGTGTTAATTAGGCAATACTATAACTATTGTCATGTTAGTTATTACCTCTTTTTTTAACACTATCACTACCTTGGTTTGGGGTTTCAGAATTTGCAGTAACTGATTGAGACTAGCTGCTTCTACTTTGATTTTTACTATTTCCATCATGATAGATGGCCTCATTCTAAGGGATTCAGCTTTCACAAGTCATTTTATTTAATTATTTTAAACTATCATTAGGTATAAAAAAATCTCTTACTCCAAAGGCAACATCAGAGTTAATGTTTGATCTTGTCAAATGCAAAAAATCTGAAATGGATTAGGGAACATAGTTGGGGTTAGGGGAAGAAGGAGATGCATATATTCTTCAGTGCCAAGAATAGTTAACAAGGAAACACCTGGATGCAGACAAGATGGCAAATATCCACTGATAAAACATCTGGCACATCACATTCAAAAAACAGCTGGTTCATGCCAAGTCCACAGATATTCAGTGAGAAAACACCTGGATCTCATAGAATGTGCTTAGATTGCTCTTCACTGGCTATTTGGAGGTTTGGCAAAGGCCATTGAGATCTGAACACTGGCACAACAAGCAGCTTGCAGATCCAAAGAAGATATTTTCTCAGCATTTTCTGTCTTGAAAAAAACCTCAGTCCTGGCACTTAGAGGATTTTGTTTACTGGATAACTCATTTCTGGAGTCCTTTTGTAATGTGTTCTCTCTTCATTCACATTATTTGTATTCAATTCAACAAATATTTACTGAGCATCTACTGTTTTCCTAATCGTGTGCCTATTCTCAGCAGGTGATTTAGGAGAATATATTAACCATTTATTATACATTAAAAGAAAAACAAACTATAAATAATAAAAATTTGTCATTTTTGTACAATCATCTTATGTGTGTGTAGAAATGTTCAATTAATTTTGTGCTTGTTAAGTTCAGAATGTAAATAGATAAAAAGTTAAATATATATTTAAGATAGGAAGAAAGACAGACAGATGAATCATAGCAGTACTTTCCTTTGATTTCAAAGAGCTCACGGTCTTCTTGGAAAGATCTATTGTAAGCAATGGAGTAAAAGCAAAATAGTTAGAGAATAACATAAAGCCACATAGAATAAGGTGTCACACACTCTTATTGTTTTTCCTTCATTCTCAAAGAGGACCATCTACATCAGGAAAGTGATGTCTTAACTTGCAAGTGAATTGAATTTAAATGAGGCAGAGTAATCATCTTTGTGACTCCAGTGTCACACACTGTATGGCATAGATTGCTACCAGCATTGAGAAATAAGAAATAAGACACTTAGGAAAAGTTTTGTTTTTGTAGAGGAGGTGATACTTGAGCTGAGCCTTGAAGGATGACTAGAATTTGGAATGGTGGAGGGGAATGAGGAAGATAACTAATATTTATCGAGTATCCAATAGATATACAGCAATATGCTAGTTAGGCATTGTGCCCATCATATAAGCAAAGGTACAGAGAACCATGTTTTTATGTTAAAGTAAGGAAAGTTGCTTGACTGGAGCACAAAATGAATATTGATTAGACAAGGTTAGGATCTGTTTCTCTACCTAATGAGTCCATAGAGACCTCCCAAAAGTATGTTAGAACTCTTTCCAGAATAGGGATTTAGAACTGAAAAGATCATGTAATAATCATATAAATCCTATCCCCTCATTTAGAGATAAGGAAGCTTAAGGCACAGAGAAGTCAAATGATATATGGTAGAAATGGTACTTGAAGCCATCTCATCTGAAAGCACTTTCCTATAATATGGGTATGGACAAGATGCAAAACATATTCCTTGGTATGAGGCATCATACTGACTCACAGAAATATCAAGTGACTTGAAGAACTAGATGATCTCTTGAGGTCCCATTCAGCTTTAAGATCTGTAATCCTGCATCCAGTTCCTATTTATTGTTCTATTTCTTGAGCATCTGCCACATGTCCAGACCCATGGTAAACATGCTGGAATATGAAGAGATAAAGTATAGTTTCTCTTTTAGGATAAAGTATAGCTTCTCTTTTTAATTCTTAAATTAGGGAAATAGGTCCAATACTTCTAAACCAAAGGTAAGCAGCAGTGCAAATCAGAAGATGAAAAGGATTTTTTAAGCCTTAAAGTGCTGGAGGTGAACTTGAGAGGATTGGATTTCATTCTTCCTACCATATATTTCAAAACAACTAGGCAGTACTACTTTTTCAAAAGATTTCATATGTACAAGAAATCAGAATTCAAGGAAATAGTTCTCATTTTCCTTTCCTCTTGCCATCTACTCAATGACACTGAACAACTCAATCTGAGGTTAACAATGAGTTTCCAAAGTAGCAAATCATTTGCAAGTTGTTGCAAATGTTATCGAAATTTAAACTCTTGCTATTATTATTGTCAAAATAAATTGTATGTTATATGAATATATAGCACACACACACACACACACAGAGTAGAAGCTGAATGAGTTCAAAGGTTGGAGCAATCACTATAGGGGAGCAGTATGGGAAAGTTTCATGGATGAAATGAAATCTGAAAGATAGGTAAGAGTTTAATGGGTAGAGAGAATTAAGAAGGATATCCTAGGCTAGAAGCAGAAATAATTGCATGAACAAAAACATAGATATGGAAATAGGAATAGAGTAGTCAGTGGCACATGAGGTTCCCTACACTACTGGAGCAGAAATTATAAATTAAATAATAATGGAAGATAAAGTTGGAAAAATAGGGTGGGACCTTGATTGCTAAGTTAAGGATTTGGGGCTCTATTCTGTAAGTCCTTTTACTTAAACAACCAACCATATGATCTATCTCTTGGGTCTAGGCTGTCCTATGTTGTCCTTTAATTATTTATCATGTATTGGCCAAAATAATTCATAAAATTGGTTGGTCTGTGTAACTATTTTATATGCTATAGAACACAGTGACACAGAAGTCCATTATGAGACCAGAGAATGCAAGCAACCACCATAAAAATATGATGGGGAAACAGGCTAAATCATAACAAGAGTCTACTCCCTGGAATACCCTCTGTTTCATTTCCTGAATTCATACTCATCTCCTGGATTTTTATAGGATCATTGATTTTAAAATTGGAAGGAACCTTGAAAATCAATCAATAAACATTTATTACTTGCCTGCTTTGTGCAAAGCATTGTGCTAAGTGCTACGTGTACAAAGGAGGCAATATAAGATATATAGAAAATAACTGAGGGAAGGCACTAAAATTAAAAGTGATTAGGAAAGCTTCCAATAAGAGATGTGATTATAGTTGGGACTAGAGAAAGTCAGGAAAGGCAGAAGGTGGAGTTGATGAGAGAGAGCATTCCAGGCATAGAGGACAACCAGAGAAAATACCCAGAGATGAGAGATGGAGAGTCTTTTTCATGAAAAAAGCATGGAGACCAGGGTCATTGGATAAAAGGACACAAGTATTGGTAAGGCATAAATGGCAAATGATAAGGGAACTAAGAATTTACTAAAGGAAGACAGCGTTGAATTGAATTGTTTCATCAAAGGATCAAGATAAAGGAAAGAAGAGAAAGTGTCTAGTGCTGGGGAAATAATCTGGAAGAGCCTAGGGTAGAAGGGGGGAAGAGAGGTCAAGTAATTCAATGTTATTGTATGGATGAGGAATAAAGTTTTATTAGGGAAGGCAAAGGGAGAGGTGCAAATTCTTGAACATGAAGATAGTACATTTGTGGATAATGGTGAGATCTAGGGGTTTTTTTTATCTTTTTATGTGGCTGAGGTGGAATGGAGGAGTAGGAAATGAGAAGTGAATAGACTGATGGTTATGTTTTAAGGGGAGAGTAATATTCATATTGAAATCTCCTAGGATAAGGACAAGCATCAAGGAGGAGAAAAAAATTGGGAATCATCTCCATAACTCATTAAGACAGAAAGGGAGGGCTATGGATAACAGCCACAAGGATTTTAATTGGTTGGTAGATATGAATGGCATGAACTTCAAAGGAAGAGAAAGAGGCAGGGGGAGAGGTGTTTTTAGGAGTCACCCCAGGTTTTCTTGAAGCCATCATCTTCATTGTTTCTTACGGCACAACAGTATTGTCTTGTGAATATACATTCATATACTACATTTTGTTTAGTCATTCCCCAATTGATGATCAGAATGCCAAATGTGTTATGTGACTTATCTGAGGTTATACAAATAGTAATTAGCAAAATCAGGATCTGAATCCAGATCCAACATTTTCCACTGCATCCTACTACCTTCTCCTTCTTCAACCAGTTTTCTATTTGCCTCAATATTTTTTAATTTTATTTCTCTAAGGATATATAGATAATAGCCCAATCTAGCTTTTGATTTATACTTGTTCCCTCCAGATCTAGACCTTACTCCCTCTACTTCCCACTCCCATCTTAAGCATCCTCACTGTAGACTGTACCCAAGGTAAGATACCACCAAGCACAGGTTGCTAGAGCCAAGTTTCACTCACTTGGAGAGAGAGCCTATTGTTAAATTTTCTGTGTGAGCATTTATACCTCAGATATGGCAATTACTACAAATCAGGACTTGATTTAGCATTTTATTGATTGTCAAGACCATGATTTCTTAAAAAATTTCCACTCCTTTTCATTCAAGAAATTTTTACATGACCCTGGGTATATAAGTATATAAAATACAAATCAAACATTTATTGATAATAAATTATAATTTTGCAATGCCCACATTCAGTTTTAAGACCCCAAATGGTGTCATAAACCACTGTTTAAGAAGTAGGAAGTAATATTTAAGAATTCTCCCTATTCTATCAGCAGCCAAGCATCTGCTTGAACATCATACCTCCAAAAGAATTCTTATTACCATATTGATTGACACAGTTTTTGATACTCAACATCTTTTCTGGGAGTTGAAAGCTCTCTGAGTTACATGTTCCCTCTGATTGAAGGGCTGGATTGTAGACTAATAATCTTCCTAAAGCCTTCCTTTCCAAGGCTCAGATCAAAATTTTCTAGGTAACTCTCCATTTTCCATTAGTTACTCTGTTTAAATTCCATAGAACATCATATCCTTTGGTGATACACTCTTTTTCCAACTTCCTTTTGTGTATTGTCTTTCCCTATCAGATTGGAAATTCCTTGAGGCCTGGAACTGTCTTTTTCTTATTTGTATCCCCAGTACTTAGCATAGTACCTGGAATATAATAATAAATGTTTATTGAATTTAATTGAAAAAATGTAAGTAATGTAGATTAAACTTAAAAGTATATTGCACATACTCCCCATTTCTTTGTTAAACATTTACCAGCATATCTGTAGTCTGTAAGCATTACTTGAGCTCAGCAATATAGTAGTAGATGCCTCAGGGAATTAAATTATCACTAGACTGTATGTAACATCAAGAACAATAACAAAAATAACAATAAAAACTGGTACTTATATGTGCTTTAAGATTCACAAAATGTTTTCTATCATTTGCACCAGCCCTGAAGTTAGAAGGATTTGAGTTCAAGTGATCTCAGACACTGACTAGCTGTGTGACCTTGGGCAAGTCACTTAACTCTGACTCTGGAAAGAAAAAGAAAAAAGTCGTATTTGAGCTAAGTCTTGGAGGAAGCCAAGAAAGCTAAGAAGCAGAGGAGTAGAGAAGGGAATTCCAGACCGAAAATAGAACAGGTCCAGGAATGGAACTGAAAGAGAGAATATGATGAGAGAGCAACAAGTAGTCCAATGAAACTAGATCAGGGAATGAGTTGATGAAAGCACTTGGAAAAGTATTCTGATTATTTTCCATAATAACCTCTATAGAGGCATTGGCCCCTATGGGCCTTCTCCATCTTGCTCCTCCTCCCTTTCAGATCTATTCTAGATGAGATTCCTAGGTCTATGATGAATGACATTAGAGATGTGGCTTGCAGTTAATGCCATTCCACTGTGCATTTGCCTTTTACTTACTGTAAGTGAAAGAACTGGAGCTCAGATTGGGCTCTGCTATTGTGGCACACTTTGGAGCCCCAGGCCACACATGCATGAAACGTGACTGAGATTCCAATCTAAACAGCAAACCAACCAAAATTACTGTGCAAATAATCCCAATTACTTTAATTATATTGGGGCCTTTCAGTCACAAAACTATCCCTTGATTTTGTTGTACATTTCCTTTCTTTCCTTGTCAAATTAACAAAGGCTCCTTCAAGTTATTTCTTATTAACCTTTGGCCCTCTAATTCAACTCTCATCAGCCACCAACTTGAATCCAACATAGAACAAGACAAAGGGAGGCACGTGGATAAAAGGAAAGCATAATGCCATTTAATGAAGGCAATATCAGTTGTATTAAAGAAGCCAGTAACAAAAGCTCTGGACACCCTCCAATTCAGAGAAATCCATGCTTTTTGTAAGGAAAAATGTATCTCTTAGAAGCTGAACAGAACCACCCCATACTTTTTTATAGGACAAGTAAATGATTCAAACTTAAAGGAACTTCCATCTCAACACCCAGTAACTCTGGATAAGTCATCCCACGCCCACTCCATCTCCTTTTAAGATCATGAGAAATAGTCATGAGAATGCCAGGACAACAGATTTCTTAAGTCAGTTTTCCAAAAGATCATAGGGTGAGAGGAAAACAATTGGCAAACTACAAAGATTTCCAGGGCCTAATTTAAAAAAAAGAGGGAAAGCAGTACTCATGGGATTAAGTTTAGAATCAAAAAGAAAAAGGAGAGGGAGAGAGAAAGGGAGAGAGAGAGAGAGAGAGAGAGAGAGAAGAGAGAGAGAGAGAGAGAGAGAGAGAGAGAGAGGAAGAAGAAGAAGAAGAAGAAGAAGAAGAAGAAGAAGAAGAAGAAGAAGAAGAAGAAGAAGAAGAAGAAGAAGAAGAAGAGAAGGAGAGAGGGAAGGAGGAGGCAAAGAAAATAATTGAGGAAAAATGGAGAGAGAATTTAAAGCAAACTACAATTAATGCCCCTCTTGGGAGCAATTTATTAAATGATTTAGATAGAAAAACTACAGTAGATTGACTTACTTGATAAGAGGAATCTGGCATATTAGGGATATTGCAATGGATTGTATGGAATTCTCCTAATTATATTTAAGTCCCTTTAAAATAGTGTTATGAAATAGCTACACCTACGTTAAAAGAAACTCTGAAAATTGTTTAAACAAGCTTTCTATGTCGAGACTCAGAAATCACATTGGGCAATATTATCCCCTTGATAATGTAATTTTTTGTGATTTTGAAGTTCTGTTGTTTCTTGTTTTCAAATCCCATGAGTCCAAATTGTCTCCCCTCTTCCTCTTATTCACAGAGAACAAAAACATTCTGACCACATCTTTTATTTCCTATCAAAACCCATACATTTCCCTAACTTATGGATCTCTCTGAAATCCTAGACCTTTGTTCCAAAATAGTGTCTTCCATATACAGATTTACAGAGGATTATAGTGGAGATAAATAAAAGATCACATTCCTAAATTCAGGACTAAATAAAGGATCAGATTCTTGGTGATTTAAAGATAAAAGAAATTCTTTGCTTCATTCATGGAAGAACCATTTCAGAGGCAGTTTGAGGAAAATGAATGAATAGGAGAAAGCTCAGTTTCCCTGAGTTCTGTTTCAGAAGAAGAGAATTGCTGATCCTTTTCTCTTTCTGCTCTCCACTTCCTGTTCCTTGTTTTGTGAAATTCAGTTCAGAACGTATGAGCCTGAACCAGTTGATAGAGATCAAATTCAATTCCTCTACAAGGATCTCCACAGAACCAGACACATTTTCTTGATGCATTGGCATCCTAGGCATTCACGTGGTAGAATGGATAAAGCTCCTGTCCTGAGTCTAAATTTAGTCTTACACATTAACAAGCTGTGTGACTCTGGGAATGTCACTTCACTTCTGGTTCCCTCAGTTTCCTCTTCTGTAATATGAAGATAACAATAGTACCTACCTCCAGGACTGTTGTGGAGATCAAATGAGAGAAAATTTATAGAGCTTTACAACTTTGTTATATTATACATACACATATACATATATAGAAATAATTTGTTGAGACTTGAAAATATTTTGGTTTTCTAGAGCAGAGGTATCAAACAAGAGGCAACTGAACTAGATTAAAATGCAATAGGGAACTATTTAATAAAATAAGTAAAATACAATAAAAATATATTTAATGACAATTTAAAATTAAATCAATGTGTAATTACAGGAATCCTGGCCCCGGGTTCAACTGGAGTTTGACAGCATTGGTCTAGAGAATAGATTTTTTTTTGATCTATAAGATTTATGTAGCAGGGGATAGTTAGATGAGGCAGTGGATAGGACACTAGCCTTGGAATCAGGAGGACCTGAGTTCAAAATTGGCCTCAGACACTTAACGCTGTGTATATGGTGGGGAAAAGACTTATCTGGCGGTCACTTATTAGATGATCAACAATTAGGGACAATTTAGGAAATATGAAATTAGTAGGGAAAATGATCAACTCAAATAGATAAACATACATGTATATATACTTTGCTTATAGGAGAGCCACTCACTCATAGCATTATTTTATACACAATGGACTTAATCAAGTTACTTCATCTTTTTGTATCTCAGTTTCCTTTTCTATTAAATGAAGGGACTGGACTGGAGAATCACCAAGACTCTTTTGAGCTTTGACATCCTATGATTCTAAGCTTTGGAAAATTGACTCATGCATGGTACTTATTTCTTGTTTCAATGATACTGGGAAAAGTAGGTGTCCCTTTAATGGAATGAATGGTAACAAGAATTTGATTGGTAGCAGAAAGTATGCATAAGGATAGTAGTATGTTAACAAATGTTTAACAATCAGCTTTCATGGTGGGTGGGTGTGTGGAGACATATCAAGAATACACTTTTAACTTTAATTTCCATTATTAACATTTCTTAAAGAAGTCTCAACGATAATAAAACAAAAAATCAAGCCCTCATTTGTACTGCTAATTTCTGAAGTATAAATACTTACACTGAAAATTTAATAATCAGTTCTTAAAGAGACAGTCCCAGCTGGCTCCAGCATAGTGTAAGGAACGATCTAGTCACAGGAAAAGGAGAAGAGAAAATATCCTTAGACCAGTTATCAATATAACTGCTGCTGTTGTTGAGTCATTTTGGCCATTTCTTACTCCATAATCCCATTTGAAGGATTTTTTTTTTTTTTGGCAAAGATACTAGCATGATTCGCCAATTGCTTCTACAGCTTGTTTTACAGATGAGGAAACTGGGGCAAAAAGGGTTAAGTGACTTACACAGGGTCACACTGCTAGTAAGTGTCTGAAGCCAGATTTGAACTCAGGAAGATGAGTCTGAGACTAGATCTGAATTCAAGTCCTCCTAACTCCAGGGCCAGAGTTCTTATCCACTGCATGACTTAGCTGCCCTAATCAATATTACTTGGGTTTATTTTGACATTTCTTTTTCTAAATTTCAGATAATTTGTTCATATGCAATCAATTATTCACAAATGACACAATTTTTTTTAAATGGCTGAGAAAAAGTTTTAATTTTAATGTTTTAAAGAGCTTTGTAATAACAATAATAACAAAAACAACATTTATATGGCACCTGTTATGTTCTATGCAAATGTTATTTCATTTTACCACAGTGATTTTCATATAATGTAGCCTCTATTTACTTTGTTAGGTGACCTTTATGAGTTCCTATGGTTGTAAAAAAGTCTCCATATGATAGTTAATCTTTTATTGTCAAACTCTTAGGCCTCAGACTAGTCTTTGGATGGCAGAAACACATACAAGACTTTCCAGCTTACCAGTCAGAGCTTACATATCACCAGTGTAGCCTTCACGAATCCAAAGTCACCTCCAAGTCATGAATGGAGGAGGCCTGGAGGCCTAAGAAGAGGACTTTAGCAAAAGGATAATGACACTAATAGGAAGATAATTACAAACAACTTGGACATTTCCTTGGTTGTTTTGACATATATAAAAGATGCATCAATGCAACCCCAAACGTCAAGGATGGAAAGTAGAAAACCTATCCAGTTATCCAAATAATTCCAAGAAACTGCATATTCATCATTATCTGGATAAATAACTGGATTCTTGACTGTCACTTTTCTCCCAACTATATGATATCATCTGGACACATAATTAATCACAAACATACACACACACACACACACACACACACACACTTCCTTATCTTAATTCCTTTCCTGTTTGGCCCACCTTTTAGCAGCCTAAGATAAAGCTCAGGGAGGGAAATAAGAGAGATCTATGGATAATATAGAGTGTATAAATTACTACATTATCCACTTTACCATAATTATACTGCTATTTTTTGTTTTGGGACATTTTTTATTATATTTCTTGCTTTTTTTGAGGCAAATAGGGTTACCTGGATCGATCAGGATCACACTGCTAGTCTATTGTCTGAGGCTGGATTTGAATCCAAATCCTCCTGACTCCAGGGCTACTGCTCTATGTTCTGCACCACCCAGATAATCTGATATCTTTATTTTTCTTTTTTTCTTTTATTTTATAATAACTTTTTATTGACAGAACCCATGCCAGGATAATTTTTTACAACATTATCTCTTGCACTCGCTTCTGTTCTGATTTTTTCCCCTCCCTCCCTCCACCCCCTCCCCTAGATGGCAAGCAGTCCTATATATGTTGAATATGTTGCAGTATGATATCCTTGTTTTTCAAAGAATTAAAATGACATGAAGAAGTTTGGGGAAAAAAATCATCTGCATCAGAACTGTAGAATATGAGTCAGAAAGGATCTAATAGGTCATCATCTCCAGTCTTTTCATTTTATTTTATTTATATCTATTTACTTATATTTTTAAATGTTTCACTAATATATTTTGTTTTTACTCAATGATTTCCACATATACCCTCCTCACCATTGAGCCCTTCCTCATAACAGAGAGAAGCATTTAAGTAAAACCAACTGGAAATGATTGATTACATCTGACAGAGCATTCAACATTCCAAACTCATCATCCTTCTTTCTAAACCCTCTCATTTTGGAAATGAGGAAATTTAGAACAGCTGATCAACTTTGCACAGAATTAGAATTCAAATCTTCTGATTCCTAGTCCAGTACTTTTTTGAAGCCCTCAAAGAAATATGTCGAGATCAGCCACTTGGGAGAGAGGAAAGAACTTTTAAATCTAAAATCATACTCTCAATCCTACCTCTGCCTTTTATTTCTTGAACTATTTTAGGCAAGTAAGCTAGGTTCCGTCCAGTAGATAGAACATTGGGCTTAGAATCAAAAAGATTCCACTTCATTAATTCAAATCCAGTCTCAGATCCTGGGCAAATCATTTAACCAATATATTAGCAGTATATTAAATCATAACCAGTATATTAGCATTTAGCATACCATTCTTTATGTAATATATATGTGAGTCCAATATATTAGTATAAAATGTGTACTATTCTATGCATAATATATACACATATATTCAATATATCATATGTAACTTCTAAGTGTATGTGTCTATTTATCAATCAGACTACTATATGACAGGCATTGTGCTAAACACAGAAAAAAAGTGGTACTGGGAAAGATTTTTTTTTTAAAGATGAGCGAGCATACTATATTGTGATCCACATTCAGTCCCAATAGAGCCCTCTCTGGACGCAGATGGCTCTCTCCATCACAAGTCTATTGGAATTAGCCTGAATCACCTCATTGTTGAAAAGGACCACATCCATCAGAATTGATCATCACATAATCTTATTGTTGTGTACATTGTTTTCTTGTTTCTACTCACTTCACTCAACATCAATTCATTGAGTCTCTCCAGGACTTTCTGAAATCATCCTCCTGATCATTTCTTACAGAACAATAATATTCCATAATTTCATATGCCATAACTTATTCAGCCATTCTCCAACTAATGAACATCCATCCACTCAGTTTCTGGTTTCTTGCTGCTACATTTTTGTATATATGGGTCGTTTTCTGGGAAAAGCTTCTTATAAAAGATGGGATTTTAGTTGGGACCAGAAGAAGTTAAGGAAACTAAGAAGTAGAGATGAGGAGAGAGAACATTTCAAGCATGGAGGACAGCCAGAGAAAATGCCCAGAGCCCAGAGAAGGTGTATGTTGTTTGTGGAACAGCAAGAAGGCTAGTGTTACTAGATCAAAGAATATGCACACAGATATGTGACATCTATGCAAGATGCATCAATACAACTCCAAACATAAAGGATAGAAAATAAAATACCAATTCAGTTATCCAGATAATTCAAGAAGCTGCTTATTCAGCATTATCTGGTCAGATATCTGAATTATTGTCACTCATTCCCCCTCAGCTACATAGTACCATCTAGACACCGAGTTAATCAGTTACAAATACACAGTATACATATGTATGGGTTCTGTGTGTGTTATGTATCTACATACCCCTTATTAAGACTTCTTATCTTTTTTCCTCTCAGACTTGACCACATAAAATTGTTAGTTTAATATTTTGAATTTCTGTCCATTTGACTTTTCTTCCTTCTCTTTCCAGAAGTTCTGAATTTCAGTTAGACATTTTATAAATTTATACTCAAAAATGTCCAATGGCTTGCCAAAATCACATAGCTACTAGACAGCCCAATTGTTACTCAAATCTAGGACTTCTGCATCCAGGTACAAGACTTTTTTCAACATTCCATGACAGTCTCCAACATAAAAGCTCTCTGCAGGTTACATATCACTAGTGTAGCCTGAAGACCCTTATACTCACTAAATTATCATTATTACACTCATCATCATCCATCTTTTACCATCAATAATATCATCAAACAGTGAGCATGGATAAGTCATCATGTGAAACATAAGGAATACAAAGAAGTCTCTGTCCCCAAAGCACTTAGGAGTTTGGTTGGGAAACGAGAACATATGCATTAAAAGAAAAGCACAAAATTTCATGGTGCAGACTCATAAGAGATTGTTTCACAATCCCATTTGAAATTCTTGGTGATTGCCCACACTGTCACAAAACTGGACAAGCTGCTCATCAAATCAGTTCCTACGAGTATACATGTCTATCTGAAACAGTTGCTCTCTGTGGACAAAAGAGCTAGGCTTAGAATTGATTAGAAAAGAAAGATTGGGCTGCATTGGGAAAACCTTTGCTTTTAATAAACTGTTCATTGCTAAAATAAAATAAAATAAATTACATAAAGTTAAAATGTAAAAATCAATCTTTTGTTTTAAAACCAATATCAATAGAATTCTCCTGATGTCCCTATGTGACTATAAATTACAGACCACAATAACTTGGAAAAACCAAAACAACAAATATGGAGGATAATGGAAAAGACATATTGTAGACATAAACAAAATGATGCATGTAATTTATATGTAAGAAGCAATGTGAAAGACATCCATGGGGCCACATAGGACCAGAAAAAGAGATAGACTGGTCATGGAGCTGATGGGAACAAATTTCAGAATGCCTTATCTAGTGCTCTTTATACTACAACATATGAAATCAAAACCAATTTAAGGCCTCCAGGGCACTAGATGAAAAAACCAACCATAGATGGGTTTTCTATGGAAACCCACTGTCAGGAACCGCACAAAAGGAAAAGATAGAACTGAATTGAGATCCTCATCAAAAAAGGGAGTACCCACATGGATAAAATCATGAAGTCATCAAAGTATCAAAAATATAAGATATTGGAATATACTAAATATACCAAAAATATAAGATAACATGGGGGAGGGGATGGTATACCAACATAGACAATGAGTTCAGTGGAAGTTCAGAAGAAAGAAAGAACAGTGGACGGGGGAAAAGAGGAAAAAGTTTCTCCAGAAGATGAAACTAAAGCTTAAATTTTAACCCTTAAAGGAAAGCTAAGACCTAGATGAATAGAGTGTTTGTAAAGGGGATAAGGATTCAGGGGTCCTCAAATTATGGCCCACGGGCCAGATGCAGCAGCTGAGGATGTTTATCCCCCTCACCCAGGGCTATGAAGTTTCTTTATTTAAAGACCCACAAAACAAGGTTTTTGTTTTTACTATAGTCCGGCCCTCCAACAGTCTGAGGGGCAGTGAACTGGCCCCCTGTTTTAAAAGTTTGAGGATCCCTGTAACCTAGACTGATGGATTAGTCTGGGCAAAGCATGGAGAGAAGAATGATTGTAAAATCTTTGGGGCAACAAACAATGGTCTGTGATATTGGACAGGAACAGAGGATCCCCTCCCCTCATAGGGAGCAGGATGAGATCAGTTATGATGGGCAGCTACAATCAAATGGTGGGAGGGCCTCAAATACCCTTCAACATTTTTTTCTTATCCAAAATGTGGAACACAACTTCATTAAGCTGCAATGTATTTGCTAGGTCCTGGATGTTTTATTCTAATATAATCTCTGAATGCTATAGTCATTTATTTTCCATCAATAGTGCTGGAACCTCTTGAGTTGAGCATGCAAATGTATATACACTAAGATCTAAATTATAGTATAAATATAAATATCCTTATTAGAGTATGTCATTTATGGTTAAAAGCCCTTGAGCTTTCTCAAACCTATGAAAATTCTCTATAGTAACCCAAAAACAACCAGTCTCAGAGCAATTGCCACAAGATGGCAGCCTAATAAATAGAAATTAATATCCTTGAGCCCTTCACTCCATGTTCCTGTCTCAGTACAGCTGAATAAATGAATAAATGACTGTTTCTCATTAGATGGGATTTTTTTCAGCAGATATCTGAACAACTGATTTATATATTTTGGATTATAGGGACCTTTCAATTAATTCAATTTCATTGGCAAAAAGATGAAGACATAATACAAACTAATTTCAATGATGTGAGTCATAATTAAATAAAGTCTTCTGATGGCTGTGATTCTGTTGATATTTCTGTGCTTAGTCTATTTAGTTAATTAATGAGTATGGCTTCTAAATCTGTATACTTATGCATATATTACAAGGGTTTTTTTTCTTTTCTTTTTTAGGGGGTAAGGGGTACGGGTATTTCCATTGATGGTAGCTAACTTTTCCTCTTCTTACATGCCCATTAGCTTAATTCAGACCCTGATCACTTTTCACTCAAATTATTATAATTATCTCCAGTCTTCAGTATCTCCCCTCTCAGATTTATCTTTCATACTGCTACCAAAGTGATATTGCTAAAGCACATGTCTGATCATATAGTTCCCTTGCTCAAAAAGCTCCTGTGACTCTCTATTGCTTCTAAAATAAAATGCTAATTTCTCTGATATTTAAAGTCCTTCACTGTCCGTTTTTCATTTTTGAAAGGTCAGATCAAGTTATAAATCACAACAAAAATGTAAGAAAACACTAAGCCAACAGGAGGTAGCAGTTTCTCAAACGTAAAAAATACATCAGATGTCTTAATTTCTAGAGGAAAACTGAAAATATTGGCACTAAAAAGATGTGCTTTGGAGCTCAATGTTTTTGGGAGGAAGAGGAAAGGACAAGGAAGTAGTACTAACTATATTTCAAAATCATCATAATTTTTAAAAACAAAAGTCTTCAATTATATTTCTCAAAGAATATGGACCACTATTTTGAGGTGAAAACTTGTGATGATTAAAAACACTGAACAATTTTCCAAAACAATCCAGCTTACCATCCCTATTCAATTCTGTACCAAGTTCATTGTCTATCCACAGTATCTGTCCTAATATATATTATCAAACATATAGTGATAATAGGCCAAATCTTCAAGTTATCCATTCAACAATATATCTTTGTCAGCAAAAGAGATATTCCTCATCCATTTGGTTTTTCCTGTGTAGATAATTAGGCCACATTCTTTTGAATGATACTGAATCTCCTTGAAGAGTCTCTTCAATGTGAGACTTGTTATCCCAATATAACCACAACTCAATATAACCAGGAAAATGTGATTTGTTAACAAGAGTATCAGGAGGACATCACCAATCTATTGGGAATTTCTCTGTATAGGATGCTGTAACACATTATCTATGCACTGAGATCAGTCACAGAGATGTTCATATTTAAAAATACCTTGTCACCCGCAAATTCAGCCAGATCAAATAGTTTTATTTAGTGTAATATTTCTCGTAGAAGGGATAATGAAAGCATTCGTAACTTCAAACAAGAAAATCTTGCTAAAATCAAAAAACGATCAGCACTTGAGAATATAACCTCTCTTTTCTTATTCAAATCAATTCAATAAATGGGTATCATGTATAGCTATATACATTCAGGGGCTACTAAGAGCAGTCAGTCAATCATTCAAATCAATGGCTTTTTAAGCATCGGCTATGTTCTAAGGACTCTAATGGGAATTAGAGACATAAATACAAAAATAAAAAGACTTGCCTTCAGAGAGGTTACATGGGAGAGGGCAGAAGAGTGTTCAATAATTTACAGATAAGGGAATAGTGGTTAAATAAAAAATCAATTAACAGTGACTTAGAAGGAAGAGGGATGCTGACATTTCTGCAGTCAGGAAAAGCTTCTTGATGGTAATGCACCTGAGCTCAGCCTTACAGATAGCTGAAGTTCCAAGAAGCAAAGATGGGGGAAAGCATTTCAAATGGAGGTAGGAAGTTAGAGGGAAAGAATGACAGTCTATTCAAAGGTACCAAAGTAGGAGAGGGAATGTTCTGTATGAAGAACAGCAAATAAGTCACTATGGAGCACAGAGGCTATGACAAAAAGTAAAATGCCATCCATGTAGCAAGGTCATCTGGAGCCAGGGTGTGAAGTGTTTCAAAAGCCATATGGGTTAAGACATATACTCCAACCTCTTGGAGGATGCTAATAGAAAGACAAAAAGAGAACAGAAGCAACTATACCTTCATGTTATTTGAGGAAATATTAATGGACTTTTAGAAGAATAGTTGAGCTTAAATAGGAACCCATAGAATAAATCTGCACTTGAGGTAACAATTTTTAAAAGTACAAAGGGATTAATCTTCAAAGTTTAGGATGGAAAAGATCAAAGGCAATAGTACATGTTTTACCTTGACTAGTGCATAGGATAGATGCAAACAGAACAAGATTTAGAGATTTAATATATGAGAGAGAGAGAGAGAGAGAGAGAGAGAGAGAGAGAGAAGAGAAGAGAAGAGAAGAGAAGAGAAGAGAAGAGAAGAGAAGAGAAGAGAAGAGAAGAGAAGAGAAGAGAAGAGAAGAGAAGAGGAGAGGAGAGGAGAGGAGAGAAGAGAGAGAGAGAGAGGAGGGAAAAGTTATTTCTAACTAAGAGAAGAGAGGCCTCAGAGAATGTTTCATAAAGCACCTAAATTGACCCTGGAAATACATAAAGGATGTCAGCATATAGGGGTGTAGCAAGACATGATTCCAGGAATAGGGAACACCATGTTCAAAAACTTAGAGGTAGGAATAGGTAAGTTCTAGGAATGAAAAGTGACCCAGTTTGTCTGCAAGATATAATATTTGAAGAAAATATTAAACAAAGGCTGCATTGAAAATATGCTACATTTGGAATCAAGAAGAGCTAAGTTTGAAGGTTGCCTCAGACACTTTTTAGCTTGTCAAATCACTTAAATCTATGTGCCTCAGTTTCCCCATTTGTAAAGTGGGGATAAAAAAATTCATAGTTCCTATGTTATAGTAGCTTATAATTATATGATAATATTGGTGAGACATGTTGAAAATTGTGGAAGACCTTGAATGTCTAAGGTATAGGATTTGCATTTTATTTGGAAAACAGTCGGGAGGCAAGAACTACTGAAAGCTTTAGCAAAGGCTAGAAGTACAGTCAGAGCAGTGCTTTAGGTGGACTATTATGGCAGTTGGGTGAAGAATGGACTGGATGGGGTAGTGAACAAGATGGTGTCAGTAAATCCTTATTGATTTAATAAACCTTGAGCCTGAAATTGTACTATGCAGTCATTCAGCAAGAGCATATTAATATAATGGAAAATTGTTCTCCTATAAGAAATTATACAATAGTCATTTTCAGAGACAATTGAAAATATCTCTATGAAGTGAGGCAGAAGAAAGAGGATGGAACTAGGGAAACAATTGAATCATGGAGAAAAATAGCTCTTGAAGACTTTAGAATGCTAATCAATGTTGTGATAAACCAGGAAATCAGAGTATTGCCACAGAGGTGACATACTTAAAGTAAAACAAGCATTTTACATTTTGAGAGATACATTTTTGGAAATGGCTAATGTGAGAATTTGTTTTACTGGACAATGTATATTTGTTATGAGAGTTTTATTTTTTCATTTTTATGTTGTTCAATTGAGAGTAAGAAGGACAGTAGGTGGGAATAGAAGGGAGAGAAAAAATGCTTATGAAAATAATTGTTTTCTAAAAGACTATACAAAGAGATTTATCATTGATAAGATTGGTTGAGGATTACTCTGAGAAGATGTGTCTTAAACTGTGTTAAAAGAGAGACTATGTAGTAAATCCAGGGCAAAGAAGTCCTCATACATATCATCCATGAACAATTCTCCTTGCTTGTCATGATCCTATACAACATTTGGCTGGAATGTACCTTTTGAGCACTGTGGGAGTACATTCTGATCATGCCCATATGGTGAATTCAAAAACCTTCACTCTCTGACCTTTACTTGACTTTGAAATATGTGCCCCATTGCAATGATCTCTGTGCTGTAATGTAATATGTTGCATTGTTAGACAATTTGTCCCATCATTAGACAGTCCAGGAAATGAGACTGGAATAATTGCATTTGAAGCAGGGTACAAGCTTGGCCAAGGGAATCACTCCAAAGTGCAACTGGTAAAACTGTTACTTGGACTCTTATTTTAGCTGAAAACTGGACACAGTTTCAATAACATGTCTTTCTATTAGCTGTATGGTTGCCAAATAGCACACTATTGATTTCATATTTAAAGCCCCTGGATAAATGTAATGGGCATAGAGTAATTGAAAAAAAAAGGAGAAATAGAATTATTTCTCTAGAAGTGTTATATGACCATATCTTGTAAGGTGCCATCAAATCAAACACCATGATGTTGGTTTTTTGTAAATATACTTCTGTGTTTCCAAATCTTGTGGAATACAAAGTCGTTTTGAACAAATAGCCCCCTTAGAATTGAGCCTTAAGAATAGCAAAAATGGTTATTTAGAAAAATATTTCTTTCTTTCCCTCCCTCCCACCTCTCCTTCATATGATTTAAAAGTTTAAAAATCAAGTCAGAAGAGATGATTTCATAATCACAAAGCTGAAAAGAGTGTTTCCTCCTCTTTAAAAAAAAATTCAGACAGGGCTCCATTGAGGCAATTGGTGAGACAGTAGATAAAGAATTAGGTATGGAGTCAGGAAGACCTGAGTTCAAATCTATCCACAGACTAGTTGTGTAACCCTGGGCAAATTATTTTTAATAACTTCTTCAGTTTCCTCAAGTGTAAAATGTAGATAATAAAAGTTAACTACTTCACTGGGTTGTAAAGATGAAATTAAATAATATTTACCCAAAAAGTATTGATTCATAGTAGATATCATATAAATGTTTATTCTGTCCCTTCCCTCCTACCTATCCTTATTGTTTTTGGTGATGATTTATTGTAAAGAGCACTAATCTGGGAGTCAAGAGTTCTGGATTCTAGATTTGCTTTTATTCATGTAGTAAATAAAAAGACACTTCTCTGAGTCTCCATTTCCTCCCTAACAAAATTAGGTGATTGGGAATTAAGTTATTGGAGAATAGATCTCCAAGGTCTTTTTCATTACTATAATTCCATTATCTTCAATTTTGAATATTATTGACATGATTCCAATTTTATTGACACAGTCTGAAGCAAAGTCTATATAATCGTGAAAAGGTCATCTCTTCCTTCCTTTATAATAATAATAATAACATTTACATATGCCCTATGGTTTACAAAGTTTCATTCTTATACATGTGTATATGTATATATATGCACATATACATAAATATATCCATGTTTAGCTGCTGTAGCCTGCTTGGAGGATGAGAGGAGGAAAGAAAAAAAGAATAAAGTAAAAAGTACACAGCAGAGAATGAAAGAAAACCTACAAGAAAGCAAAAAAAAAAAAAAAGATGGATAGTCATGAATATAATCTCTTCTATTATTATATATGCTTTCTTGAAATGGAAATTTATTGCTACACATTTTGAATCCTCCCTGATATTCCTCTGTGCTCATAATAATGTTTTTTCTCTTTTTCTGTCTTTCCTTTTCTATTTTGTTTATCTCTTATTTTGCATTTAAGTTTTAAGTAAATTCACTTAAAAACAACAAAAAAACACACCTCTTACATTCATTATTTGATTTGATTCTTATAAGGTAAAATATCAACATGCTCATTTTGAAATTAAGGAAAGTGAGTTTCAGAGAAGTTGGCTACTTTATGCTTGCATTGCTAATAAGTCGCAAAATCAGGGTTTAAGCCCAGGGATTATTATCCCCCATCTCAGGCATCTTCCACTCTACCATAACTGCCTAATAGGCTTTACCACACAACTGAGCACTTAACTATTCTCCATTTCACATCCTTGACATAAGGAACCATGGCTGTCTTTTTCTTTCTCTCTCTTAACTTTCCCCATATCCTAAGCAACAAACTCTGACTTCCAGATGCTTCTTTTGTGAGGCAGTGTGGTGTGGTAGAGCCTGGATATGAGAATATAAGGTTCAAATCCTGGCCTTACCACTCACAATCTTTATACAAGTCTAAAGGAATTAGAGTAGGTAATGAGGAAATCAAATTATCACTCTTTGCAAATGCTATGATTAGAGAACCTTAGAGAATCAACTAAAAAACCACTAAAAATAATACATAACTTTAGCAAAGTTTCAGGATACAAAATAAATCCACATAAATCATCAGCATTTTTACACATCACTAACAAAACACAATAGCAAGAGATACAAAGAGAAATTCCATTTAAAAAATTGTCCATGGTATAAAATATTTGGGAATCTATCTGCCAAAGGAAAGTAAGGAACTATATAAGCAAAACTACAAAACACTTTCCACACAAATAAAGTCAGATCTAAACAATTGGAAAAATATCAAGTGCTCTTGGATAGGTCCAGCGAATATAATAAAGATGCACAATACTACTTAAACTAATCTACTTTTTCAATGCTATACCAATAAAACTTCTAAGAAACTATTTTACTGACCTAGAAATAATAACAACAAAATTCACCTGGAAGAACAAAAGATCAAGAATTTCAAAGGAATTAATGAAAAAAAAAAAAAAAAGCAAATGAAGGTGGTCGAGCTGTACCAGATCTGAAATTATATTATAAAGCAGTGATCATCAAAATCATTTGATATTGGCTAAGAAATAGAGAAGATGATCAGTGGAACAGGTTAGGTTCACAGAACAAAATAGTCAATGATTATAGCACTTTAGTATTTGAAAAATCCAAAGACCCCAGTTTTTGGGATAAGAATTCACTATTTGACAAAAACTTCTTGGAAAACTGGGAACTAGTTCGGCAGAAACTAGGTATTGACCCACACATAACATGTATATCAAGATAAGGTCAAAATGGATTCATGATCTAGACATAAAGAATGATATTATAAACAAATTAGAAGAACATAGGATAGTTACCTCTATGGAGGAGGAAGGAATTTGTGACCAAAGAAGGACTAGAGATCATTATTGATCGCAAAATAGATAATTTTGATTATAGTAAGTTAAAAAGTTTTTGTACAAACAAAACTAATGTGAACAAGATTAGAAAGGAAGCAATAAATTGGGAAAACATTTTTACATTCAAAGGTTCTGATAAAGGCCTCATTTCTAAAATATATAGAGAATTGACTTACTTTATAAGAATTCAAGCCATTCTCCAGTTGATAAATAGTCAAAGAATATGAACATCCAATTTTCAGATGAAGAAATTGAAACTATTTCTAGTCATATGAAAAGATGTCCCAAATCACTATTGATCAGAGAAATGCAGAGTAAGACAATTCATACTATTACACATCTCTCAGATTCACTAAGAAAAGAGGAAAAGATAATGACGAATATTGGAGGGGATGTGGGGAAAACAGGGCACTGATACATTGTTGGTGGAGTTGTGAACAGATTCAACCATTCTAGAAAACAATCTGGAACTATGCTCAAAACCCTCTCAAATTGTGCATACCCTTTGACTCAGCAGTGTTTCTACTGGGCTTATATCCCAAAGAGATCTTAAAGGAGGGAAAAGGATCCACATATGCAAAAATGTTTGTGGCATCCCTTTTTCTAGTGGCTAGAAACAGGAAACTGAGTGGATGCCCATCAATTGGAGAATGGCTGAATAAGTTATGGTATATGAATGTTATAGAATATTATTGTTCTGTAAGAAATGACTAATAGGATGATTTCAGAGAGGCCTGGAGAGACTTATGTAAACTGATGCTAAGTGAAATGAGCAGAACCAGGAGATCATTATACACGGCAACAACAAGACTATACCATGATCAATTCTGATGAACATGGCTGTGTTCAACAATGAGATGATTCAAACCAATTCCAATTGTTCAATGATGAAGAGAGCCATCTACACACAGAGAGAGGACCATGGAAGCTAAGTATGTACTACAACATAGCATTCTCACTCTTTCTGTTGTTGTTTGCTTGCATTTTGTTTTCTTTCTCAGTTTTTTTTTCCTTATTGATCTGATTTTTTTTCTTGTGCAGCAAGATAGCTATATAAATATGTGTACATATATTGGATTTAACATATATTTTAACATATTTAACATGTATTGGACTACCTGCCATCTAGGGGAAGGGGTGGGGGGAAGGAGGAGAAAATTTGGAACAGAAGGCTTTGCAAGGGTCAATGTTGAAAAATTATCCGTGTGTGTCACTTAACATCTCTAGGGCTCAATTCTCTCAACAGAAAAATGAAGAGGTCAGACCAATGATTCTCAAACTCTTTCTCAGTATCTTTACGGTATTAACAACTATTGAGAATCTATCCAAAGAGTTTTTGTTTATATGGGTTACATAATAAAAATTTATCATAAATAGAAAAAAACTAATTTTGAATTTGTAGACCCTCTGAAAGGATTTCAGAGACCCTCCATGATTCACTTCACCACACTTTGAGAACCACTGGGTCAGACTCAATGATCTTTGAGGTCCCTTCTTCTAAATATGTTACTATGGTATAAAGTCTAAAGTACTAACTGACAAGGTCTAATTCCTCCCTTCATCTTTCTTTATCTGATGATGGCTCTAATTTTATCTTCCTAAAGCAGTTAATTAATTCATGCAATCATATGTAGAACCAGAAAGTAAAACTATAAGGAAAGTAAAACTAGTCCAATCCACTCATTTTACTCAATTTACAAATTGAACTCTCCTTTTAGATGAGAAGATTCAAGAGTTTTCCCAGTCTCTTGAGCTACGATTTGAACCCAAATCTCTAAAATAACCTATCCACTACACTTCCTTCCTATTTATCTCTTCACAATAGCCAGGTATAATCCACCACCATTTAGTGACCTATCATTCAAATCATCCCTTTGGTCAAACCACATAAAAACAGTTTATATCTCTACTGATTTAGGAGCTGTTAATATCAACCTTTAATTGATCTAGCATCAGAAAAATGTCAACTTAAACTGTGAGATTGGTCATCAAACGTGTGTGCCGCTGCCCAAGCTAACTTGCTGTTTATTTTCCTTTCTGGACACATTTGTGATCTTGTGTTTAGAAGACCTCTAAATCAGACTAAAGTAAGATTCTGCAAGAGAATGGTCACACCACTGGGCCCCACAGTGTTTTGAAATGTCCCATTAGAAGGCATTTTAATAAACTTTGTTTTTATTTGCCTTGATGAAGAACACATTTGCTTTTGAGTTTTCAGGGATGTTTGATTCTAAGTCTTCCCTTTCTTTTCCTTAGAAGTCTTTGGTGGCAACAGTCAATGTGTATCCCAGGGGACTCTCCTATGGAGAGCTGACCTGGTTCCAGCTTTGTCCAAGTAATTTTAGTCGATCTAACATTCTCAGACCCTGGTTTCACTGATAAGCTCCAGAGCAGAAAGTGAGGGGTCAAAAAAGTTTGAAAGTTCTACAGGGAAGAAAAAACTCACCTTTCCCTTTTAAGCTTCCAGGCATGTGATTGGTATTTATTTTTTTTAATAAATTCAGAAATGTTTCTAACTCATCTCATCCAATTCTACAGTTTCCCAATTCAAGTCAGTTGTATGGATGAATTTTACTGCATTATACATATGTCATATTCTGAAGTAGGCATGTTAGAAATAAAATACATTTTGAAAACTTTGTTTTTCCCCACATACTCCACTGCAGGGATCACTTGGACAAATCTCAGCCACTTTCCTAGACTGTGTTGTGTTTGCTATTCACTGTTTTTCTGCTTAGCAAAAAGGAAGATAACATTCAGCATTGAATGTTCAGTTATCGTTAGTCATGTGGTTTGCACCCAGATGTGATTTTTTTGATTGGCATTTTCTTATTTGGGAGAAACCATTCTGATACTGCCACCCATTGCCATATTCTCTTTTTTTTTCTATTGACTTAAATTGGCTTTTATCTCAAAGTTGTTTTTACAATCGGAAGACTAGCTTCATCTGGGAAGTATCCTACCAGGGAGAAGTCAAGACCTGATTTGAACAACATCATTAAGAGACTGACCTTGGTGCTGGCCTCTTTGCAAATGCTAACCATGGAAGTAGAGAAAACTCTACTGAAAACCTGGTTTTCTCCATATCCAGTGTCTTAGTGAAAGGATTTCTGTTTAGGTTTTCCGAGTTGAAAGACAGCTAATTCCTTATTTTGATTTGAACTCACCATCAGGAAAAGAAGCCCAGCATGCTAATATTTGCTAAGTTCCTCTTCTTGTTATATAAACCGGAGACTGTGTTCCCTTAAAACAAACCCAAGTCTTTCCTTTCTCAACATGGAATCCTTGTTCACCTGGACACTTTCCCCTCACCTCCTGCAGCCCCACAGTCCCTCATTCCCAGTACCATTCCAATGGCATGGTAGGAAGGGAAAGCTTAGCTATGCCATACAAAAATAGGCTGACATCTCAACATTTCATAGCATCATGTGTTTAAATACATGATAGTGTTGACTCAGGATAATTAGATGAAGGTCTTTTTCCCCAGACCAATCTTTGTAAGGCTAAGAAAAACATGGCCCTCCATGGAATTAGTTCCTTAATCTATCTCTCCTTTTCAGGAGAAGGAACAGATTCAGGGAAGAACTCAGCATGTCCTGTTACCTTAGGCCCCCTAGAGATATCTTGCAAGGAAGTCGGGCCTTAAAAACCACATTCCTCAACCTCAAGGCCCAGCTTCCCAGCCTGACTTGCTTGAGCTCCAGGAGAGAGGGACTGTCCCCCTATAGCAATAATATGACCAACCACACAAGGACTACTTGTTCCTCCCCTCAACTTTGGGGTAAAATAATGTTAGGGATTTTTTTTCTGCAAACAGTAGATATCGCTGAATCAGGCATGCGAATTCTCCTCTTCCAACTCTGTGTCCAATCTCTCCATACCACAAAGCTAACTATTTTTAGCCTGAGAGTTTTCCAAAACCGATAGACTCTTGAGGTGAGGACGTGCTTTGAACAAAGTTGTCTTTGGAGTAAAGATCAATGAAAAGCTAGATATGGATTTATGGAACATTCCCCAGATTGGAGAGAGCAGGGGGGGAAAGAGCAAATGCCAAGAGAAAGCCATGTGTAAGTCCTCTGAGGGAGTCAAAAGAAGAGGTTTGTTATTTAAAAAAAAAAAAAAAAAAAGACTTGCTTTTAAGAATGCAATCCTTAGCTCTGTCTTCCAGTTACCTTAAACAGAAACAATAATAATAATAATGGGTAGTGTTTACATTGCTTTAAGGTTTGCAAAGAGCTTTACATAATTTTTTTTCATTTAATCCTTACAATAACTCCATAAAACAGGTGCTATTACTAACCTCATTTGACATATAAAAAAACTAAAATCCAGAAAAGTCAAATAATTAACTTAGAGTTACAGAGTTAGTACCTGAAGCTGAACTTGAATTCAGATAGTCCTAACTCCTAGTCCAGCATTTTGTCTACCATGATCATAAATGCCTTTCAGAAAGACTATCACAGCTATCATAGCAAAGACTAAAAATTTGATGCCAAGAAAGCTAAAGTTCAGAAATATAGAAAGGAATGAACAAATAATCACATGATCATAAATTGGGAAAGATTTAAGAGGTTATAAGGTCTAAATCCATCATTTTTAATCTTCAAAACTGAGTCCCAGGAAAGGAAAATGAGCTGTCCAAGGTCACATAATAAATGTCCAAGTTGAAATTTGAACTCAGATTCTTTAACTTGAAATCTAGGGTCTTTCCAAGTATGTATCTTGCACTATGATTAGTGAGAAGACATCTAACCCAGTAACTTCCCAAAAACTATACCAAGAGATCAATACAGAAAACCAGATTGCAGAAGACCAAAAAAAAAAATCACTAAAATGGGCAGAGTTGTATACTATTCTTAGTTTTTCCAATCACAAAGTATAACTGGATCTGAAGAAAAAAATTGACAATACCATGAAATTTCTGAGTTAGTAAGGACTTGAGTGGTTATGTAATTCAATCCAAACCCAAAAATGTCCTCTACAGAATACCCAACAAGATTTTCAATGAAGATATAATTAAAATTTATAAGAATAAGAGTTATTCCCTAGTTAATTAATGGTCAAAGACATGAATGAGCAGTTTTCAAGAGAACTACATGCTATTACTAACCAAGTGAAAAAATGCTCCAAATCTCTAATAACTAGAGAAATGCAAATTAAAGGAACTTCCCAGTTCTACCATACATTCATCAGATTGATAAAGAGGAGCAAAAAGGAGCAAATGTTAAAAGGGCTGCAGGAAAAGTCATATTGATGCATTGTTCATAGAGCTGTAAATTGATCTAGTCAATATGGAAAGCAATTTAGAGACATGCTCAGTAAATCATTAAATTGTGCATATCATTTGATTCTGTGAACTTACTACTAGGCCTATACAATAAAGAGATCAAAGAAAAGCAAAAAGGAACTCATGTACAAAAATACTCATAGTAGCCCTTTTTATAGCTTACAACAGTGCTTAGTACTTAGTAGGTGCTTAATAAATGCTTGCTGTACACATATACACATGTACACACACTTTTTGTAGTAATAAAGAATTGGATACTCAAGTGATGGCCATCAATTAGAGAATATCTGAACAAATTATGACATATAAATGTAATAGAATATGTCTATACAATAAGAAATTATAAAATTAGTTTCAGGTGAAGAAAAATTCCCACAATGATCATATCCAAAAATGTATGTTTTCTTTTGCATCTTGGGTCTATCACTTCTCTGTTAGAAGATCATACCATACTTCATTAATTGTTGTCTGATCCTCTTAAGTCTTTCAAAATAGTTTGGTTTTACAATGTTGTTATTGTACAAATTATTCCCCTTTATTCTTACTTATTTCTCTGTAGGGGTGCAAACCAGTTTTCTCAGTTTTCTCCAAAAGCATCCTCCATTTTATATGAAACAATATTCTATTATATTCTTATTACCACAATTGGTTTAGTGACTTTTGGGGCATAGTTCCAAACTCCTTTTTAGAATTATTAAACCAATTTACAATTCCACCAATAGTGCATTGATGACTTTTTTTCTTTTGTATCTCCCCCATTTGAACTTCTCTCACTATTAGTGACTTGAGGACTTTTTCCTCATAAGTTGCTGATAACTAAGCCCCACAAACAAAAATTTATTTTTTTCCTTATTTTTTATTAAAGCTTTTTATTTTCAAAACATATGCATGGATAATTTTACAATATTGACCCTTGCATAGTCTTGCATTTCAGATTTTCTCCTCCTTCCCCTCATACCTTCCCCTAGATGGCAAGCAATCCAATATATGTTAAACACGTTAATATATGTTAAATCCAATATGTATAAACATTTATACAATTCTCTTGCTGTACAAGAAAAATCAGATAAAAAAAGGAAATAAATGAGTAAGAAAACAAAATGCAAACAAACAACAACAGAAAGAGTGAAAGTGTTATTTTATGCTCCACATTCAGTTTCCATAGTCCTCTCTCTGAATGTAGATGGATCTCTTCATCACAGGATTATTGGAACTGGCATCAGTCATCTCATAGTTGGAATCACATTCATCAGAATTAATCATCAGAAACAAAAATATATACCTCTCTAGCCCTTAATTACACATTTGCTGGAGCCAGTTTGACCTAACTCCAATGAGCCAACTGCTAAATTGTCATTGTGAGCATTTATACCTCAAAAAATGTTAGGCTTTGTAAATCAGTGCTTTCTTGATTTATTGTTTTGTTGACTCTGTACTTAAGAAAATGATGGAGAAAAATGTTAACAAATTTGGATAAAGTGAAATATGCCATGTATACATTGGGGGAGGGGAGAACATTTGTTAAACATTCATCACCTTGCCCTAAAAACATTTCTATACTTATATACCATCTATGGGATATGGATAAGAAATTAATTCTTAACCAAACAAAAGATAGAGGCAATTTTAAAAGATAACATAGATCATTTTATTTCATAACATTAAAAAATCTTTTCAAAAACAAAATTAATATATTTAAAATAAGAAGGTTCAATGGGAAAGTTTTTTGCTTCAAATTCAAATGGGGGAAGGGAGCTTATCCTACTGTCCTTGCTCTATTTTCTTAGTAAATATCCCACTATAAATGCTAATTAATATTAATTGATTATTTGATATTGAGGATCTACTGGTTAAGTATTACTAAGTTGACACTAATTGGACTGATCACTGATATTTAGGGACAAATAACTGTTCTCTGATATTAGGGAATAAATAATTAATATTGGGTTCTTCTCTCATGATAGCTTTGGAAGAATTTCATCACCCTTCAGAGACATCTATACAACAGTATGAGAAAGAGGTAACCAGTCTTGCTCTGGGGGAATTAGAGTTGGGAAAATAAGCTTACAACCTATGTCTAAGGGATATACCTTAAATAGGCCAAAGAAAAGGCTTGTTCCTTTCAGCATTGATCTGCTTATTTATTATTTCTGTAAATCTCTGTAGTCATAGCAATGGTTCCTGACAGAAGTCATTCGTTCAAAACCATAATTTTACAAATGAGGAAAATTAGAGCAATAGAGGCAAAGTACTATGAGAAAGGTCACACAGATGGTAAGTGACATATTAGGATTTGATTGAGGTGCTCTGGTAACCCTCTTTCCATCATGCAATGCTTTAAATATCAGTAGTTGGTGGTAATGTTCCAGTATTAATTTATTATTTGCTGACTTACTTCATAAAGTGATGATACAATGCTAATTAGACAGAATAAATTTAAATATGCCATGTATACATGGAGGGCAAAGGGAGAAGCCAGTTATTAAACATTTACTAGCATACCTTTGATCTTAAAACATTTCTATACCTAGAATTAGGTATAGATTGTCTTTTAACTGTTTTGAGAGAGAGCCAGTGTGATGTGTAGCAAATATTCAGTGGATGCCTCCTCTTATATATATAGCATCTGGTTTTTTAAGCTTTTTATTTTCAAAACATATGCATAGATAATTTTCAACATTTACCCTTGCAAAATCTTGTGTTCCAATTTTTCCCCTCCCTTCCACTCACCCCTCCCCTAAACAGAAAGTAATTCAATAAATGTTAAACATGTGCAATTTTTCTATAAATATTTCCACAATTATCATGCTGCATAAGAAAAATCAGATCAAAAAGGGAAAAAATGAGAAAGAAAACAAAAAGCAAGCAAACAACAACAACAAAAAAAGTGAAAATATTATGTTGTGATCCACACTCAGTCCCCACAGTCCTCTCTCTGGGTAAAGATGGTTCTCTTTATCACAAGACCATTAGACCTGGCCTGAGTATATGACATTGTAATAGATGCTTGATTTGGAAGAGGGGGAATGGGAAGCTCTGATCTCCGGGAGCTTACAATCTATTTTGTGGTATGCAATGTGGAAATAACAATTTGGACTGGGGTATCAGGAAGCTGAAATCAAATGGTCGTGCTTCTTTTTGTTGTTCAGTTATTTCAGTCACATTTGACTGTTTGTGATGCCATTTGAGGTTTCCTTGGCAAAAATATCACAATAGTTTGCCATTTCCTTCTCCAATTCATTTTACTGATGAAGAATTGAAACAAACAGGGTAAAGTGACTTGCCCAGGGTCATACAGCCAGTAAATGTCTCAGACCAGATTTGAACTCAGAAAGATGAGTCTTTCTGGAACTCCATCTATACCACCAAACTGCTCCTTCCATGTATTAGAGGCTGTGAGCATGGATGTCTCTGCAAGTTTTGATCACCTATAAAATGGAAATATTCACTCATTCTGCAAGTATTTAATAAGTTCCTACTTTGTGCCAACTACTATGCTAGGGCAGTGGAGAAGAAAAAAAGAAAAAAAATAAGCCCATGCCCTCAAAAGAACTCATATTCTGTTGATTGAAGAGCAAGCCTTATAGTATCTATCTCAATCTGTTGTGAAGAATGTATTTTTTACACTATTGATACATGAGCCATTATTATGTATGTATGGCTTATCTCCCTAATTCAACTGTAAGCTCACCCCAAACAGAAAACATATCTTCTCTCTTAGCTCAAAGGGTCCACACAGTGAACCCTCTGTAATCACTTGCTAAATGAATCAAAGAATTAAACAAGGACAAAAAGAGAAGTGACTTTAAGTGGTCCCAAATAAGAGAGAGAGAAAAAATTGGACACAAAATTTTATCAAAATGAATGTTGAAAACTATCTTTGGAAAAAATAAAATACATTTCAAAAAACCAAAATTTTTAAATTAAAAAAAATTTTTTTATCTAATCTAATCCACTAGTTTTAAAGATTAGAAAACTGAGGTCAAGGAGTTGAAGTGACTTACTTGCCTAAGCTTGGGTTCAAAGCAAAATCCTCTGACTTGAAATTCAGAGCATCTTTCCCTTTCTTGAAGAGCCCTCTTACTGCCCACTTATCCCTGACCTGCTCCATCATCACAATGGGTGGCTGCCTCTCTCCATTGGAGTCTTCTCTCTTGGAGTGTCCTTCTCTCCTTACAATTCTTTCTTCTCTGATTAGAATATGAGTTCCTAGTAGGAGACCATTTTATTTTAGTATTATCAGTACTCAGAGCACTGTGCCTGATATATATTAAGAGCTTCAATTAAAGAATTAGATAGCTATTCAAAATCATTGTACCCTGCCAACTTTTGCTCTAAATGAGGGGAGGATTCTGGGAAGATGGCAGAGTACGTTAATAAATTTCAAATTCTCCAGATTTTTCCCACACATAGAACAAATTTCTTAGGATGAACAAAGACTGGTGAAAATTCAACAAGATTTGGGGTAACACAGGGATGCTACAAGTACAAACTAAAAAGATATGACAAAAGACCTCAGCGCTGTGGATTAACGCTTGTAAAATGCCAATATCTTAGCCCTGAATCTAGCTGATTTAGTAGCCTGAGGAGGACCACAGAAACTTTTACTTCCTGGACTGTTTGTGGAGTCTAAGCGAAATTTGGCTGATTGGGAATGCCAGACCTAACTGTGCTGCAGAACCATGGCCCTGGGCAAAAAGAAACCAGCACCAAGTGAGTGTGGAGGTGGTGGGGCAGGGATGCTGCTGGCTATGGGCACTCGCTGAAGGGTGGAGTTCTTGGTTTGGAATTCCAGGTCAGAGGAGAGAACTGAAATGAAAGCAGAGGAACCATTCCCACAACCCACAATTAAAGATGCTCACACTAATACCTCTTATTTAAAAAAAAAAAAAAAAAAAACAGCCAGCAAAAAAGAAAGAACCCTACCATAGAAACTTACTATGGGAAGAGGGAAGATCAGGGTTTATCTTTAGAAGTACATTGAAGTTTAAAAAAAAAAAAAAAAAGCAGCTTCTTCCTCAAAGAGTAATGTGAAATGGCGCCCTACTTAGAGAGAATTTATAGAAAAACTCAAAGATAATTTAAAAATTAAATAAGAGACATTGAAGGAAAAAACCCAAAAGTCAAGAAAATTATGGGAAAAAGTTAACCAACTAGAAAAGGAGAGACAGAGGATAAAAATAGCTCTATGAAAATTGGAAATGGGCAAGGCCGGTGAAATTATAAAATTCTAAGAAATAACAAAACAGATTCCAAAGAATGAAAAAATAGAAGAGAATGTGAAACATAAGAAAAATTACAGATCTAGAGAAGAAAAATATAAGCATAATTGGGCTGCCTAAAAGTTATAACCAAAAAAACAACCTTGACACAGTAATGCAAGAAATAACCCAAGAAAATTGTCCAGAAATGATAGAACATGAGGGGAAAGTAGAAATAGAAAAAATTCACCAATCACTAGCTCAAGGAGATCCTTTATGGAAAACACAAAGTAATATTATTGCCAAATTTTGAAACCCTTAGATCAAAGAGAAATTTTTGCAAGAAGCAAGAAAAAAATTCAAATAGAGGGGATCTACAATTAGAATTGTACAGGGCTTATCAGCAGCCACAATAAAAGACCAAAGATCCTGGAATCATTTCTACTACCAAATAAATCAAAAAGAATTAGGCCTGTGGCCAAAAATATCATATGCAGCAAAATTATCTATAATATTGAATGAGAAAAATGGGCATTCAACAAACTTGAAGATTTTCAGGACTTTTCTATCAATCAAACTTGAGCTTAATAGAAAATTTAACATATAAGAGCCAATACTAAAGAGCACTTTCAAGGAATTCAACATGGACAAATTGTTTATGGGTTTTTTTTACATGGGAAATGTATACCATATGTTTAAGACTGACATCAATAATAGGGTAGCTCAAAGAATGATTGGGGCAGAGTTAAGGTAAAAATAGTAATTACATTATATAAATGAGATACAGAGGAAGAATAGAAACAGAGGCATTAAGGGGGGCTCATAGTTCTGAAAACCTACTCACATGGAAAAATGATTAAATAGGCAACACTATATATATATATATACACATATACATATATATCTCACTATACTATATATATATGTGTATATATATGTATATATATATATATATATATATATATATATATCATAAAGGATATAGCACCTTCCAAAATCTATAAAGAAACAAGGGGGGGAGGGATGGGTGAACAGGGAAGTAAGAGTGAGAGAAAAAGAGAGGGATCCATGGGTAGGGGGAGGTTAAGTAATAGCAAGACAAGTCAAGAAGCAGAATTAAAACAGGTATAAGAAAGATATGTATATGTGTATGAGGGAGGGCACATGTGTTTATGTATATGTATCTACCTATACATTCATACACAAATATGTCTTTTCTTAACTATAGCCTGCTGGGGAAGGGGAGAGGGCATGAAAGAGGAGGGAAAAGTAAAAAAGATGTGCAGCAGAGAACAAAAGGACAATTTACAAGGAAAGAAAGATGGACACTCATGAATATAAATTCTTCTATTTATATATATAGTTTCTTGAATTGATAATTTGTTGTTATATATTTTGAATCCTCCCTGGTGTTCTTCTGGGTACATGACAATGTTCTCTTTTGTTTTGTTTTATTTTGTTTTATATTCCTTTTCTATTTTTCTTTTTTTTTCTTATTGATTTTTTAATAAAAGAAAAAAGGAAAAAAAACCCAAATGTATAAAGTGCATAAATGAAGAGTGGAATTGTCTGACATATAAGATTGTATGCGTTTATAAAAGTTGGTATCAAAAAGCAATGCTCCTTGCATCCTCTTTTGTTATACCTTGTCTATTCCTAATCCCAACTCTGAGTTCTGTATTGTCACTGAAAGTCTACTTACAAGGCATGGATGAGAATCTATAAATGAAGTAATAAATGCATTAAAGCAGTCTAATTCTGAAGTTCTTCCCTTCCAAGATTGTCAGCAGCAATGGTTTGATTCATGATCTAATATTTGCTGAAACTAGATGATTATGTGACAATTCCAGAGTTAGGTGAATAGAAGATAACTAGACTGTACTTGAATAATTACCTATCCTGTACAAGTTATAATCTACAAGGAAACAACAAACTGAAGAGAAAGACATTTGTTTGTACAAGACAGGTTCATTGTTAGTGCCCATAATCTAAACCAGAAGATAAGGCATGAAATAGGGAACTAAGATAAAAGAAGGTGGGAAAAGAGGTAAGAAAGATATTTTAGAAGCTAATAAATTTAATTAGAAAAAAGTAACAAATTAAAATCTCAAATTTAAAAATCAAGTAAATTTAAAAAGAAAAGAAAAATTTAAAAAGAAAGTAATGTTTTTAACTCTAAATGTTCTCTCTGAAATGAGCTCTCCACAGTAATCAACATAACAGATTTAATCAGGATATAGACAGGTCCTAATATTTCATCTCTTTAATGCCCTTCATACTAGGCTTTCCATCCCCTCAAAGTTTGGGATTTGACTGGCCCTGTCCTGTATTGCTCTATCCATGATTGTATTCTTTTCTGTATAATAATTTTCATTCTCTTCCATACTAAGTGTTTTTGCTCATTAAAGCTCCTCAAATCCGCCTATTAAAATCTTACTGAATCTTCAAGGCCCAACAAGGTTAACCTTTTCTCTTTTTTATTTTATTTTTAGGACTCATCTTCCCCAAGAAGCCTTCTCTAATTGCTCTGGTACAGTCATTTCTTCCCTTCACTGAATTCATCTAGCACTTCTGACCTCTACCACACAACAGAGCAGAATTTTTGAGTGTTACTTTTTCCTATATACACATCTTTTTCCCAACTGATTGCTAACCTTTTGAGAGAGAGGTTTTCTCCTCTTTTCTATGTCTTCCACAGAGCTAAACACAAAATAAATCATGGATCACAGCTCTAGAATCGAAATGAACCTCAGAAGCCATCTAGTCTAACTCTATCCTATAACTCTATCCTGGAAACTGAGATCCTGGAAATTTAAGCAATTTAAGGAAGAACAGAGACAAAATTTAAACATGGGTCCTCTGACTCCAAGGTTAATACTTTTTCCACAGTACCATGTTGTCCCTTAAGTTTGCATTAAAAAAAAGTTCTCACTTTCGGGTTGATATGTGTTCCTAAGTCTGTCATGGAGAACAAATACCAGAGTATTTGTACTGTCTGTGATCATTTTAAATGGAATTTCTTTTCTATCTTTTTCTGATGGTTTTTTTTAGTAATATAAAAATGCTGATGATTTTTGTAGATTTATTTTATATTCTAAAACATTGATAAATTTATTATTTCAACTATTTTCTTAGTTTATTCTCTAGGTTTCCCCAAGTATATCATCATATCACCTGCAAAGAGTAGTAACACTGTGTCCTCATTGCTTATTCTTATTCTTCCAACTTCCTTTTCTTGTCTTATGCAATAGCTATTATTTCTAGTAAAACATTGAATGTGTTTATAATTAGCATCTTTGCTTCATCCTTGATTTTATTGGGAAAGAAGTTCTAATTTATTCCCATTATAAATAATGCTTGCTCTTGGTTTTAAATAGATACTACCTGTAATTTTTTAAAAGTCCCATTTATTCCTTTGCTTTCTTGTGTTGCTAATAAAAATAAGCCAATTGGGGAATGGCTGAACCAATTGTAATATTTTATTATGATGGAATACTATTATAATATTATAAGAAATTACAAGTAGAATAATTTCAGAAAAACCTAGGCAATCTTATATGAATTGATGCAAATGAAGTGAATAGAATCAAGAGAATATTACAGTTACAGCATCAAGATTATCAGTGCTGACAGACTTAACTATTCTTATCAATACTATGATCCAAGACAACTCCAAAAGATTCATGATGCAAAATGCTATCTACTTCTAGAGAAAAAAACTGATGAATTCTGTGTACAGATTGAAGTATTTTTTTTCATTTTATTTTTCTTGCTTGTGTATGTGTCTGTGTTATTTTTTGCAACACGGCTAATATGAAAGTATATTTTGCATAACTTCTTATGTACAATTGATAGCATGTTACTTTCCTCCTCAAGAGATAGGGGAGGGACAAGAGAAAGGAAGAGAATTTGGAGCACAAATTTTTTTTAATGAATATTAAATTTTTAAATGTTATTAAAAATATTTAGTGAAAATTAAAATATGTTAAAAATAAGAATGGGAATTGTATTTTGTGGGAAAAAAAATTTCCTGGACAATCATTGTGTTATCAATATATTCAATTATGCCTATCATTTTCCTGATATTGAATTAGCCCTGCATTCCTGCTATAAAACCCACCTGGCCATAATATATTATATCTTTGTGATAGATTGCTGTAATCTCCTTGCTAGCATTTTATTTTAAAAAATTATTCATCAATATTGATAAGGGAAATTGGTCTATAATTTTCTTTCTTTCTTTCAACTCTTCATGGTTTAATTTGGTACACTGATTTATTCAATATAATGGGAGCAAACACTAGAAACCTGGAGACTAAATTCTACCTCTAGCTCAATCACTAATTAGCTATGTCATCTGGCAAGTCACTTCACCTCATTGGACTTGGGTCCTTACCTCTAAAATGAACATATTAATTTCTTCTTGTCTACTTCAAAGGATCAAATGAGATGTGTGGAAAAGTGAAAATAGTTTGGAAAGAATTATAGCTTTCCTCCCTCTTCTCTACCCAGAAGTGGAGGACTATGGACATGGAAACAGGTATATACTGTCAAACAGCCAATATCTTGGCTTTTTTTTTTTTTACTTAACTCTACTTTTTTAATTACAAGACATGGTTCTATAGGAAGAGAACAAGAGGTAGGGTAGAATCATTGGAGAGTGACAGAATGACAGCATTGTTATATATGTAAAATATACACAAAAGGGCAGGGGGAGAGAAGTAATGCAATGTACCATGCAGATATATGTTATAGTTGCAATTGACTTTTTTTTAAAGAAAAGCTAACATTTTCCCCAAATGAGTAAAAAAAAAAAAAAAAAACTCCACCAACAACTAAGATTACAAAGAACAGGTGTATTTTTAAGGGAGCTTAAAAGGACCCCACTACTCTGTTGGAAGCCTTCTATCTCACTAAGCATCTCCTCCTTCCCCAGCTCTAATTGAGGGATCTTAATTGGGTCGCTATGGAAAACAGCAACGGGGGCTTAGAGCAGCTGGAGATTGGGAGTACAGAGAAACCTAATACCAAGCACAGCCTTTCTATTCTCACCAGAGCTAGTCAATAACACATCCTTCCCATCCTTCTAAGCAGCATCCTGGGGTTCCCTGGGACCACCTGGCTTCACAAAGACTTTTGGTGAAAAGAAGAGGTATCCCTGAGCCTTTTCCTGGGGGCACAACTGTCCCTCAGTACTTACTTAAGTTATGTAAAAGTCTATTCTCAAAATCCCAAATATTATGGAGAAATTCATAATAAGGTATTCAACTTTTAAAATGTGATTTAAGCAACTTGTGTCTTGCTGAAACTCAGTAACACTACTGAACTGTGTTTTCCTTTTAAAATTGTTTCTGAGAGGCAAAAGAGGGCAATGAGTAGAGAGACAACTTCAGAGGGAAAATCCGAGTTCAAGATTTGTGACTGTCACTGGCTATGTGAATGAATGTAATCAAATCATTTAACTTCTCAAAGATCCAAGTGACTCTCCCAGACTCACATTGACAAAGGGAGTTTTCCTAGTTTTTGCCTATACCAATGAGCCCTTACTGTCAAAGAGGAACATTCTGATCCATACCTCCCCCATCAGTCCTGAAGGGCCTTGATTGACTAGAGGCTATGGCCTTAGTAGAACCTTCTTTAATTTGAGAAGCAACAAGGAAGAACTTACAGAAGTTCTTCACCTGTTCAAAGTCAAAATGAGGATGGGAATAATCCACAATTAAGCCTTTAGTGAAGTGTTATGCAATTAAAATGAACAGGAAGCTCTGGGAATGAATTAATTAAATGTAGTTCTCTCTCATCTTTGAAGAGATAGAGAACTATGAGTGTAGAATATTGCCTGAATATGACTATATCCAGTTTTGTTAGTTCGAGTGAACGGGTTTTTTCTTCTTTTTTTTTTTTTAGTTCTTTTATACAAGGAAAACCTCATTGGGTTAGGGAGCAGCAAGGTATACATTTAGAATTGAATATGATATAAAAACAAAAGACAACAATTTTAAAAATCAAAGAAAAATTGACTCTTTGAGCTAAATGGGCCTTAGTTAGGAAGCTGTCTAAAGCCAAAGCAAAGTCAAAAACAGGAACCACAAAAAGTCTTAAGAACTAGTGAAGAACAATGTCCAGCATTCAGGCTGCAAGTATTTGATAGGAGACAAGGAATAGGATATGGAACTGAACACTCTTTTGGTTTATAGATACATGCATTTATTCATACCCAGTTTCAGACAATAACTAGAACTTCCCTCTAGTTTCTTCATTGTCATTATTGTTTAAATGTCTTTATGTTACATTTTGCATCACAATCATTCCTCTTTTCACCTCACTCCCTACTCCACTCCTGCATTATTCCAAGAAAAAGGTCAAGCAAAGCCAATGAGTAGAGCAACAATCTGTCTTCATCAGCTATATTAGGTTCCATAATCATCTGACCTTTGGATAGATTCATTGTTGGTCATCAAATTTATTTTTACTTCAGTTGTGAGTGTTGTTTTATTTATATTATTGTAGTGATTGCATATACTGCTCTTCTGGTTCTACTTATTTTATTTTGAGTCAGTTCATACAAATCTTCCTGTGTTTCATGGAAATTCTTCATATTTTTTCACAATCATAGTCCATTACATTCATTTTCCAAAATATATTCAACAATTCCCCCAAGTGTTTAGTATGCACTTCATTTCTAGTTTTATTTTAGTTTTGTTTTGTTTTAACATATACACACACATTGCTGTGAATATTTTAACATATAGTATTTTTCCTTTTGTCTTTGACATTAGGGACATAATCTGCTAAGTTAAGGATATGGACAATTTAGTAACTTTAAATTCATCATTTTGGAATATTTGTTTTGATTTCATAGTACCACCAAAATTTATTAATATCTCTGACTTACTACAGCTCAGCTATCATTGATTATTTTCATCTCTTACTCTCTTTGTCAACCTTCCTATTTCTTCTGAAATCCCTTTAGCCTGAGGGCCTCCCACCACCCTGATTCTTGTTCATGAAAATAACAAAGGCCATTTAATCTCATATAGGTGATACTAAATCTAGATTTATCCCCCAAATACTTAATGATCCTGTGTTAGTGATGATATCTATTTAGAATCATTGGTTGTTCTCACTATTTAATTCAATGATTCTTCTATGTGGAGATCTAATCACAAACACAGTTTCAATCTAGATTACATGATGGAGTCAGTTTTTGTCATTACTTCAATACCAAAAAGTTCTGGTTCTGCTCCTTACTCTTTGTGTGAGCCAAGGTATGTCATTCAAAACTGACTGGGCTATAAGCCACAAATGAATTCTCAAAGGAAAAAAAAAACAGAATTTTTAAAAATAATAAAACAAAAGGAATTGGACTAGTTCAGTCCCTTCAAGCTTTAAATATTATGATCAAAAGATATTATGGGGGAAATCTGTCTAAATCATTACTGTCTACATCGAGAAGTATTGTTGTTCAATTCTTTTTAAGTCATATCTGTCTCTTCATGATCCCATTTGGGATTTTCTTGGCAAAGATAATAGTTTGCCATTTCCTTCTGAAGCTCATTTTACAGATGAGAAAACTGAGGCAAACAGGGTTAAGTGATTTGCCAGCATCCCACAGCTAGAAAGCCTCTGAGATCAGATTGGAATTCAGAAAGGTAAGTCTTCCTGACTCCAGACTTGAAAAATCTATCCATTTGTACCATGTCAAGGATTAGAATGCTATGAGAGCATAATAAAGAATTATCCAAAATGATCTAAGGATATAAACAGACAATTTTCAAATGAAGAAATCAAAACTATTTCTAGTCATATGAAAAAGTGCTCCAAATCAATATTGATCAGAGAAATGCAAAGTAAGACAACTCAGAGATACCACTATACACTTCTCAGATTGGCTAAGATGACAGGAAAAGATAATGATGAATGTTGGAGGGGATGGAGGAAAACAGGGACACTGATACATTGTTGGTGGAGTTGTGAACAGATCCAACCATTCTGGAAAGCAATCTGGAACTATGCTCAAAAAGCTATCAAACTGTGCATACCCTTTGACCTAATAGTGTTTCTACTAAGCCTATATCCCAAAGAGATCTTAAAGGAGGGAAAGGGACCCACATGTGCAAAAATGTTTGTGGCAGCCCTTTTTGTAGTGGCAAGAAACTGGAAACTGAATGAATGCCCATTAATTGGAGAATGGCTGAATAAGTTATGGTATATGAATGTTATGGAATATTATTGTTCTATAAGAAACGATGAGCAGGATGATTTCAGAAAGGCCTGGAGAGACTTATGTGAACTGATGCCAAGTGAAATGAACAAAACCAGGAAATCATTATACACTGCAACAACAAGACTATATCATTATCAATTCTGATGAACATGATTATCTCCAACAATGAGATAATTCAAACCAATTCCAATTGTTCAATGATGAGGAGAGCCATCTATACCCAAAGAGAGGACCGTGGAAGCTAAGTGTGGACTACAACATAGCATTCTCACTCTTTATGTAGTTGTTTATTTGCATTTTGTTTTCTTTCTCAGGATTTTTTCCTTCGGGATCCAATCTTTTGTTTTGTTTTGTTTTGTGAGACATGTGACGTGAACTACAGTAAAGATTGGTTCTGTATCTTCTCAAACTTGAAAAGGTAATGAAGATGTGTGTCTAGAACAGGTAGGTTTTATTTTGCAACAGTCCATGTAATTGCTAAATTTGAAATAAAAAGTAGTTAATAAGAAGCCTCTTCTAAAATTCACAATGAAATCTAATGTAGCAAAACTGAACCAGGTCACAGATGAAAGAGTAAATGGAGTAATTCTGGAAAACAATTTGGAACTGCATCCAAAGGGTTATAAAATTGTGCACATCTTTTGTTCCAGCAATACCACTATTAGGTTTATATCCCAAAGAAATTAAAGAAAAAGGGGAAAGAACACAAGGTGTGTTTGTGTGTATGTGTGTGTGTGTCTCAGGTTTTTTGTGGTGGCAAAAAATTGAAAATGAAGAGGATGCCCATTATTTAGGGAATGAATGAACAAGTTATAGTATATGGTTGGGGTGAAATACTGTTGTGCTATAAGAAATGACGAGGGGGAATAGTTACAGAAAAACCCAGGAAGACATGAACTGATAGCAAAGTGAAGTGAACAGTACTCAGAAAACATTATACACAGTAATAGCAACATTGTAACAATCATTAACTGTGAAACACTTAACTATTTTGATTATTAAAATAATCCAAGACAAGTCTAAAGGACTGATGAAAAATGCTATAAAAAAGAAAGAAAGAAAACTGATGAACTTTGAATATAAATTGAAACATACTTTTTCCACTTTCTTTTTCTTTTTTTGTAATATGAAAAATATAGAACTATTTTGCATTACTTCACATACTGCTTTAGTATAATGAGTATCATGTTGCTTGCCTTTTCAGTGGGAGCAGGATTAATTGGAGGGAGAAATTTTGAAGCTCAAATTTTTCAAGGAAGGAAGGAAGGGAGGGAAGGAAGGAGGGAGGGAGGGAGGGAATAAGGAAGCTTTCAAGCTTATAAAATGGAGATCTTAAGAGCAATTTCCTCACAGAATTGTTCTAGGGATCAAATGAGGTTAACACTTTACAGACTTTAAAATACTATGTAATGTAGTTAAATGTAACTATTATAGTTAAATGTAGCTATTGTAGTAAATGTAACTATTATTTTCATTAACTATAATCCATCTGCAGCACAAACTTCAACAACTCTTCCATCAACTGCAACTGCTGTGATTACTAAACTTCAATCAATTGCTTCAATTCAATCTCTGAAGTTATCTGAGAACTTTCTGAGAACTAACTCTGTTAATTCTGTGCCTTTTGAACTGTCATGTAACTACTTTTCCTGAATATTTTAGCTCAATTGTCACTCAATTTAAGGTCAAAAATCCTTTGTAAATTCTTATACCTTATCAAACTATCTTAGGTAGGAAAATCTCTTTGGCAGACTATTTCCTCAACCAGAAAAAAGAAACTGAGTGAAACTGTCATAAGAAAAAATTTTAATGTCTTTCCACTAGCCCTGTTGAGCTATATAAAAACAATATGATGTGCTGGCTAGAAAAGGCTGAAAGGCAGAGGCCCCAATTCTTCCCAATAACATATCACAGCTTGGTTTCTTTCAGATCTCACTACATTTATGATAACTTTTGAGGCAAATATTATTTTTCCCATGGTACAAAAAAAGAAATTGAGCAAGAAATTAAATGGTTTACCCAATATTAAACAGTGGCAAAGTTACGACTGGAACCTATATGTTATGAGTTGCATATCTAGATATGGGAGTTAAGTAACTGGTAGCTAATTTGCATAGTGGATAGAGTATAGGGAGTGGAGTCCAGATGATTTAAGTTTAAATCTGGTCTCAGACACTTTTAATGAAAAGAGCACTAGGGAACAAGAAATCAGAGGAACTGGTTTGGACCCTGGCTCTGCCATTTACTTTTCTTGTGATCCTAGATAACTTACTTGGCTTTCATCTGCCTCAATTTTCTGAACTGTAAAATGGGAAAAATAATAACATCTCTCTTGTGGTGTTCTTGAGAGGACCAAAGGAGATAATATTTGTAAAGCACATTACACAATGTCTGGCACCTGGTAGGTAAGTGCTTAATAAATGTTTGTTTCCTTCCTACCTTTATATCCTACCTGAACATCAGTCACCCATAATCTTGATAATCATACATTTTTCATATGATTATAGATTTACAACTAGAAGGAACTTAAGAAGTGATTTAGTCCAATGCCCTCATTTTACCTATGAGAAAATTAAGACTCAGAGAAATAAAGTGACAATGCCCAAAATGATTTAAACTTTTTTCACAAAGAGAGTTGTAAATGGTAGAGTCAGAATTTGAACCCAGACCTTGGATTTTATGTGTTCTTTTCATTGTATCATGATGCCTCCTCCCTTCTTATACCCATTCCTCTATATTTTAAAAAAGCATAGCAATCTGACTAGGCTCCAGAATAGTTATATTTTTATATCTACTGGGGTAAAAGGGAATTCAGATGATAGGTGGGGGAAATAAGAGAAAATCTAACTGATGGGATTAAAATTTGGTCCTCTTCAGTATCTATTGAGCCAAACTCATAATCAGCTGTGAATCTGCTTTCAGGTAACTGGTCTCTTTACTATTCCACAGCCCCTTAGTACTGGCTTCTCTTGCTTAGGTCAATCCTGGCAAAAAGATATAAGTGAAATATTCATTACCTCATAAAATGCTGACTCAAAGAAGACACACTAGTTCTTTCACTCCCTTTCTGGGAAGACTCTCCAATTCACACAACTAGGGAAATGCTGGGAGGTTGTATGTCAAAGTGGGCTTGAAGAGGATAAAAAGAAAATCTGAGAAGGCTGGCTTTCATTCAGTAAGACAGCTACTGAAGACCAGCTAGAATCTACAGGAAAGTCCTATGCTGTCACTCACTTAGATTACTCCATAATTTCAGATTGTAGAAACTATGTCATCATTGAGATTAGCTTGAGATACCCTAGAGGATGTTGTTTACCAAACATCAGAGGACATATTGCCTGGCATATAGTTCTTTAAAGGGCTTAGCTGATGCCCAGAATGAGGTCTTTTATAATCCAAGCAAATCACAATCCTGATCATATGCTGAAGCTAGCTAACCCTGATGGAAATGGATTCAGAGATTTCCTTCCCTCTCCCTTGCTCATTAGCCCTAATTGAGGCCTTGCTCTGAACTGCCCCAAACTAAGGCTCTGAGTGTATAATTGACAGTAATTGCTGGCAAACTAGCTACTGATGTAACAAATAGGCTTTTGTCAGAGACACTGTGTTCAAAACCCAGCTCTACAGGGTAGAGAGACTAGAACAATCTTTTTGCTGGCTCCATCCCAGCCAAATACTATAGTTATAATACTCATTTGTCAGAGCAACACTTCCTTAGCAATGCAGAATGATAGGATGCAAGAGCTAGAAAGGACCTTAGTTGAGTCTAATAGATTGAAGTCATATAGATAATCTCTAGAACTCCTATTTCCATGTAACACAATGCCCTTCACAGAAAGCATGTCTCAGAGAAGCAATGTTGTGTCTGGGGGTGGAATGAAGGTGTGAGGACTGGAAGTGGAAGTTAGAAGGTGAGGGTTCAGAGCCCACTAACATTTGTTAGTATGCGACACCAGTTAGGTCAATTAATTAAAATAAATCTAGGAAGCATTTATTATACCTTCATCATGTTCCATGTACTCTGCTAGAACCTGCATCTACAAATATAAAAGTCAGAATTACCTTTGCCCTCAAGGAGGTCTATTACTTATATTAACCTATCTTCAATTTCCCTATCTGTAAAATGAGGACATAATGTTTGGATTCTTTCCTTACAGGGTAATTGCAAAGTAAGAGATTTGTTATTTTTTAAGGCATGAATTGCTATTTTATTCTTTCAATTCATTCTCCTTCCCAAACTCTTCTTTAGGGGGAAAAACAACAATAACAAAACCTATATAATAACTATGCATTGCCTATTAGAACAAATTCCCATATTGGTCATATCCAGATATGCCTCATCCTGCATTTTTAGATCAATCATCTCTCTGTCAGAATATAGATATTATAGTTCATTGCTCATCCTTATTTATCTGCATTGATCAGAGTTCTTAAGTCTTTCAAGTTGTTTGTCATTACAATATTGTTTCTATAGAATAAATTGGTCTCCTAATTCCTCTCACTTTACCTTTCATTAGTTCCAATTTTATCTGAAAACATCCTTTATTCCATTACAGTCATATACCATTATCTGTTCAGCCCATTTGATGGTATCCCTTTAGCTTCCATTTCTTTTGCTAAAACAGAAAATGCTACTATTAATATTTTTGTACAATCATATGAATTCTTTCCCTTTCCATTTGATAACTTTGGAGATAAACCTAGGAGTGATATAAGGGATTGTGACACTGTATGTACTGTGACTATGTAGATTACGTGTCCCACATAAGACTGTTTATATGTGGCTGGAATCGAGGCATAGATATCTCTCCTTTCTTCTACCCATTTTCTCCAATGAAATCCTTTATTTCTGCCAAGAAGGGAGGTAAGAGGTCAAATGCTGGCCACTTTGCTCTCCCTAGAGAGAAGTACTAGATGAGAACTGTATCTATTCATTCCCAAATCCAAATATTATTAGTTCAGTGGAAATATTTTTAAGATCCAAAATGAGCACCTGATCACTATTCTTTAAGAGACAAGAAGTGCTCTCCCAAGCTATATATCCGAGGCTTAATTCTCTTCCTACCAGACTCCAGGTCTACAAAGACCACACATTGCTCATTTATCCAAGCTCATAGAAAACAGAAACCAGAGAAAGTGTGTACACAATAATATATATCATTCAATACACAGAGTGAATGAGCTTTCTATTTGGGGTCCAGAAATTTCAGATAACTAAGAGATGGGGAATTCCCAATTTCACCAAGGTGACATTCCCCTGTTTTTGGTTAAACAAGTTGAAGATAGGGGCAGAGCACTCCTCATGTTAGTTTCTTTCCAAATTTTTCTCTTTCTTCAGGGACCTGAAGAAATCCTATAATTTATGTCTTCTCTCTAAGTGGGAAGCCAGAAAAGGAGTGTTTGTCTTCTCCCAAGCTCTCATTATTGCTATTCCTGACATAGGCATAGGGCATAGAATAATCAGAAGAACCTTATTCAAATTGACTTTGAGCAATGGATTACAGCAGTCTCATTAGATGGAAAGTTGTGCATACTTCAGTGAGTTAGAGGGAAATTTTTCAGAATGGCTGGAGCAAACACTGCTCTTAGGTGAAATCTAGAATTCATATATTTGTCACTTTTGTGTTTGGATTTTGTTTTCTGTGAGGGATTTTTGGCCATCTTTGCCTATCTATTGTTGTGAGGTGGAACCTCAGAGTTGCTTTAATTTTAATTTTTTTAATTATCAATGATTTGCTGATAGCAACTTCTTTTGGATTTGATTTATGTGTTTTTTTAATTGCTTGTACATTTCCTTTGACTGCATATCAATTCAGGAATGGCTCTTATTTTTATAAATTTGCATCAATCATTATGTACCTTGGAAATGAGAACTTCATCATAGAAATTTACTGCAAAGACTTTTGAGGGAAGTGCTTTGTAAACTGGAAAGTATTGTATTAATGTTTATTATTATAACAATTATAATATTTTAAGAAAGTATTCGTGAAATCATTTTTTCTTTGGCTAAGGAAAATAACCTCCAGGCTTTTTAAGAAGTCACTTCTTTTATACAAGCAAATATACAAACAAACAAAAAACTAAATTATTTTTCATGTATTCAATAAATTATGTATTGAATGCCTACTGTATAGAAAGCATTGTACTAGGGGAATAATAGAATCAACAACAGACATTTAAATTCAAGGAGGAGGAAGAAAAGTCTGCAAAGGACAATGGAGTCATCAGAGAAAAAGGAAAATTAAAATACTGTATAGTTCATCTAAGGCAAGGATTTCAGGCATTATTCTAGAAGCAGGTCATTCCATGTTTGGGTATTTGTAATTGTTAGGAATTTTTTCTTGACAATAAACCTAAATTTATTTCTTTGCCATTTCCATCCATTTCTCTTAGACTTATTTTCTGGGCACTGACAGATGTTCACTCCCTCCTAGGAGAACCTTTCAGATACTTGAAGTCAGTTCTCAGGTTTTTTTTTCCTTCATAATTTGCTAGATACATGTCTTTTTATTAAAAAGTTAAATTTTATTTTGTTTCAAAATGAAAATCTGCCTTTCTCTACTTTCTCCTACTTCTTTTTACCCATTGAGAAAGGGGAAAATTCCCCATTAGAAACATGTATTGTCCATATCTGGAAAAATATGCCTCAATTTTAGAACAATGTTTTTTGAGTGATCTTAAAACTAATTGAGGAGATACTGTAATATTTAGCTAGAAAGAATAATTTGAGATCCATAGGGAATCTGTCTTCCATTTGTATTTTATATAGGATATCTTCTATGATAGTTGGTCAACAGTTTTGGCTAGCCATCTTTCTTTTTTTATGATTTCCCCTAATTTTACGAATCAAATGATTGTTGAAAATATTAATTTAAAATTATGATATATGAACGTTATGGAATATTATTTTTCTACAAGAAATGATCAGGAGGATGATTTTAAAGAGGCCTGGAGAGACTTATATGAACTGAGGCAAAGTAAAATGAGCAGAACCAGGAGATCGTTGTACACTGCAACATCAATATTATATGATGATAAATTCTGATCAGCATGACTCGTTCCAACAATGAGATGACTGATTCCAGTTCCAATGATCTTGTAATGAGAAGAGCCATCTACACCCAGAGAGTGGAGTGTGGGAACTGAATGTGGATCACTATATAACATTCTCACTCTTTTTGATGTTGTTTGCTTACATTTTGTTTTCTTACTCTTTTTCTTTCCTTTTTTATCTGATTTTTCTTGTGCAGCAAAAAAATGTATAAATATGTTATACATATTGGATTCAACATATATTTTAACATGTATAACATGTATTGGATTGCTTGCCATCTAAAGAAAGGGTGGATGGAGGAAAGGAAAATCTGAAACACGAGGCTATATAAAGGTCAATAATGAAAAATTATCCATGCATATGTTTTGAAAATAAAAATCTTTTAAAAAATACAAAAAAAGGAAAATTTTAATTCAGTAATTAAATCTCTGAAGGAGTCTTCTATGATCTATTTGTTAAGGTTGTTTCTTTGGAAATTGAATGGATGCCCATCAATTGGAGAATGACTGAATAAGTTATGGTATATGAATGTTATGGAATATTATTGTTCTATAAGAAACGACCAGCAGGATGATTATAGAGAGGCCTGGAGAGACTTACATTAACTGATGCTAAGTGAAATGAACAGAACCAGGAGACCATTATACATGGCAATAACAAGATTATAGGATGATCAATTCTGATCTACTTGGCTCTCTTCAACAATGAGATGATTCAAACCAGTTCCAGTTGTTCAGTGATAAAGAAAGCCATCTACACAGAGAGAGGACTGTTGGAACTGAAAGTGAATCACAACATAGCCATTTTCACTCTTTCTGTTGTTGTTTGTTTGCATTTTGTTTTCTTTCTCAGTTTTTTTCCTTCTTGATTCAATTTTTTTTGTACAACAAGATGACGTATAAATATGTGTGTGTATATATATGTGTGTGTGTGTGTATATGTATATATATATATATATATAGTATTTAACATATATTTTAACATATTTGATTAACATGTATTGGATTACCTGCCATCTAAGGGAGGGGATAGGGGAAAGGAGGGGAAAATTTGGAACAAAAGGTTTTGCAAAGAACAATGTTGAAAAATTACCCATGCATATGTTTTGTAAATCAAAAGCTTTAATAAAATAAAAAAGATTGTTTCTTAGTAAGATTCTTTAGTGATCATTTATGAGATGCTTTATACCCATTTGTCATCAACAAACACATATACTATTTTCATAAAAATATTTACAGAATAAGAAAATGAAGCTTTTCACACACAAACAAAAGATTTACTTTAAAAAATATTTTATTGATATCTTTTTCTTTACATCAAAAACACTTTTTAACTTATTTCCTACAAGTTAAACTCTCTTGAAACAAGGAAAAACAATTAAACACATTTGATATGGTGGCCACATCTGAAAACATATACAATATTTTTGCCTACGTAGTATTCCACCTTTCTGCCATGAGGAAGATATGTTCCAATATTTGTTCTCTAGAATCAGAATTTTTTTCTTACCTAAAAAAAGTTCATGTTTCTTTTATTTGTCTTACCCTCCTCTGGCCTCAGTTTCCATGAGGGGATTCATGAAAGAATTGGATTACATGATATCTGAAATCTGTCCCTGTGCTAGATCTGAAATCCTATGATCATAATATGTACATTTCAATAGTCATGATGCATATTTTTCTTTTGATTCTGCTTATTTAACTCTGAATCAGTTCAAAACTATCTTCATATGTTTCACTGAATTTATTGTGCTTCATTGTTCCTTTCTACACAATAATATAACATTGTATTTAGAAAGGAGGAATTCAACAGTGAGGATCCAATCCTTAGAACAGATTCAGTTTTCTTTTTTTACTGTCAATTCACATGGAACCTTGTGAATTTAAGCTTAATGTAAGCTTAATGAAGGGATCATCTTGCTTCACAATTCAGAATTCATGTAGAAGTCTTTGCTGTTGGCTGTCAGCAGTATGATGATAGACAGCTTTTTAATTGACTAGTGAGCCAGAATTGAGTATGTACACAAATGAATGAATTCTCTCTTAGAACTGGTGGATTGGGTCTCCAAAGTTTACCTAGGAGTAGAGTTTTCTTGTATGATTGCTCACAAGCTCCCATCCAATCTGTTCCCCCAATAGCAATTGCTTAGTTACCATTTCCCTAATGTCAATTAACAAATTAATATTAATTAGAATTTATAATATTATATTGACAAAGTTTAACAGAGAACAGCAAAGACTGAAGTACAACAATATAATGACTCTTACCCAAACTAACATTGGGGTACAAACTTGCCTAGTGAATCCTTTTCTTTCTTTGAGTATTCCACTTCAAGTTCACTTCTGGTTGTGGCATATAGCAGAAAGATAAATTGTCCCTTTGCTTCCAGTACACATGTCTTGATTACCAGGTAGATTACCATTCCTCCAGGTTGGCTCCTCCCTCTACTTGGCAATACTATTGTTTGAGTTATTAAAGGGATCTTTTATGTCTCATCCAAACTTTTGAAGTTCACAAGGTCATAACATGGACCACTGCATCTCTAATACTCATTCAGATAATAACAAAAGAGAATAGCAGAGACAGGAGAAACAGAAATAGAAATGTGGCAGTAGAGTAATATCTACCTAGTAGCTCATAGAATCTCTTGTCTGGATTCACACCAGGGAAAAAAGACAATCCCTGCATTTGAAACTTTGTATGCACACTCAGTTCCAGATCAGTTGCCAATTAAAAGGGTTTATATGTTGTTGTTTGTCACTAATCAATAAGCTAAATAGAAATGATCAAAATATCTGAAATAATTTTCTGTGTCATTTCTTAAGTTCACCACAGGTGATTATTCACTCCATTAAAGGCCTTTTTGGTTTTTTTCCTGATATTGAAAGGACCAAGGGAAGCAATTTGAGTATCAATCTTTTTTCAAGCAAACCATGTGACCAGGCCATTTCCTTTTCAAACTGTAGATTTTCATAATCCATTTGGGATTTTTTCCACTGACTATAATCTCCATGGGAATGGCTTACAAACTCAGGAAGTGCAAATTCATCAGTTAGACACCTCCAGCATAGTAACACCAAAAAAAAAAAAAAAATCTATCAGGAGATAATCAACAATTACTAACCTATATAACTCTCCATCTTTATATTGAAACTTGCTTTATGAAAGTCATCCGTATAAAGATTGAGGACATCCTCGATGAGAGTACTAATAAGAAAAAATTAGACTTTCTTAGTTGACATTTAACAACAGACCACATCTTTACTATTTTATATTTGACTGAAAGATATAGAGAGATGTAGACATCTTAAACTAAAAATATCCCAAACTAAATTCATCACCTTTCCCCTATAATTCCCTCTTTCAAACTCTTCTTTTACCATCAAATGAATCACTCTGGCCCCTAGGCTCACAATAAAGGTGTCATAGTTAATTCCTTACTATTTCTCATTTACCACATCCAATCTTTTGCCAAGATCTACTGATTTCAGCATCTCTCTCATCTGGTATCATCCTGGTACAAGCCATCATCTCCTCACACCTGGATTATTACAATAGTCTGCCAGTTGTCTGCCTGCCATTAACCTCTCCTCATTTCAGTCCAGCTTCCATTCAAGTCTGACTAGGTAACTCCACTAGCTTTTCATTCCCTTTGAAATTAAATATAAAATGTCTTCTTTTCATATATATATCCCTCAATGTCCTTACAACAGTGTCATGGTCAACATGAATCTTCTCTATGTATATACTTTGATCCAGTCCTTCTTCTTTTCCTATCTTTGTTTTTTATAATGATATTTTACCTTCCCCTATAAGTATATCTTGAATTGTGATGTTAGAGTGTAAGTATATTGGTTATATTGCCCTTGATAGTGAAAAATTTGTTGTAGTGATCTTTTTTCTTCTGCTGTTTTCCATCCAGTTTCATCCTTACGTGCCCTATAGTTAAATTTCCTTATCTCTAAAAGAGAGACAATAACATCTGCATACCTCATTGTGTTACAAAAACATTGTGTAAAACTTAACCTAATATGTAAATGTGAGTTAAAATATTAATTATTTTATGTGTGCAATATCACACAATATCATCTAGGATCCTATGTCAGAAGTTCACATCCCTCACAGTCAGGAAATTCTGCCTAACAGCCCACTTGCAATCCACTTGCTATTATTTGAATTCATTTCTCCTCTTGTCCTTTTGAGCCACTTCTTCAAAGAGCCTGATTACTGTCCTGAAACACTTTATGCAAGGGGTCACAACACAACACAATGCAATATAACACGAGTTGTTTGTTTAAAGCATTGTCAAGAGAATTTGTTTTGAGACCAGGAGGAAGAATAGCAGATGCTCCACATCTGCTTGTTAAACTACTTACCATCTCTAGTTGCAGTAAAACACCCTCTAGAAAATGATCACACTTTGGGGAACAATAGTGTCACATAAGTGTTATGATTTAGTGTGCCAAAACATATTCCTGAGTTAAAGTGCTGGCAAGAAATACCAATTGAGAACAAGACAACTGAGTCCTAGTGCAGCTGCTCATTTTCTGTGTGGTCTTGGACAGGTAACCTTATCTCCCTGGGACTCAGTTTCCTTTTTTGGAAAATAAAGGATTGAACTACACATCTTCTAAAGTTCCCTTCCAGTTCTAAGATCTTATTATTCCCTAATACCTCTTTGACCTGACCCACCTCACTTAGGTCATTCTTTTGTTTGAAGGTCTTATAAAATGCAAATGGTCACCTGCCCAGGTATCATATAAATCTAGAAGCAACTGGGTTTTTTTTTTTTTTGGTTGTTTTGTTTTGTTTCATTTTTTTTTATCCCAAGTAAACTAGCTTCTCTGTTTCAGTTCTGTTTTGGAAGGAGTGAAAGTAGGGAGTTGAAGAATTTGGGGCATTCTATGGAGAAAGCAGGCCTAGAGTCTTGCTCTGCAGCATTGAACCCAAGTAGTTGTAGTATAGAAGAAAGGACTGTAGGAGATAACAAGAGGAGCACTGAAAAAAGATGTGGCAGAACACTGAAGTATTCTTCACAGTGAGAACATCTCATTGACTTAATAAAAGTCAATAGGGTAGGGGAAAAGAGCAAACCAGAAAAGAAAAAGGAGGGAGAGGGAAAGGAAATGGAGAAAGGGAATAAGAGGACTAGAAAGTAAAGGAGGAGTCAAAGGTAGGGAGGGGAGACATTGTTTTCTATAATACTATAGATCACAGAGGAGTAGTCAGAGTAGCCTTAATAGAAAAGGAAGTGGATCTTGACCTAGAAATTTAGATGACACAATGAACAGAGGGTATTATAGTCAGGAAGACCTTGAATTCACAATCCTGTCTCAGAAACCAGCTAGCTACAGGACCATACACTAAAATTCTCTCAGCATCCAGTTTCATCATCTGTGAAGTGGGGATAATAATAGCACTTACATCAAAGAGATAGTGTGAAATTCAAATGAAATACATGTGTAAAATGCCATATGTAAAGTGCTGTATGAAGGATAGAAAGGCATAATGCTTCATTTTTAGTGATCTATATCAGTGCTCTACTTCAGTCCTATTTATTAGTGGCAATCTAGGGTTTTCAAAGGTTTTATCTTTATTTATTCCTGCAATATCCTATTAAATTGTACAGGGCTGAGATACATAGACCTCATGACTTTGTATATGTCCGTTAACTGAGGACTGGACCAGCTAAAGTCAGAGAAGCTTGGAGTTTTTTTAAAAGCCACAACTCACAACCTATTGTGTCTTGAAGGAGTCATAATTAGTGTTGATAGAATGAGTACTCACACAATCAGATTCTTGACTAACTGAAGTTTTGAAGTCCAGTATTCATACCAAAAGAAAGAAAGAATCCTCTATAGGATACTTTCAAGTCATTTATATTGGCTGCTGGATGCTTTTCTTCCTAGCAGATTTGTGTGCCTTTGCACATATGCATGTAGACATTTGTGTGTATGTGTGTGTGCATGAGCACACTCATGCTCGCACACCTGATTCAGATCAATCATAAGTTAAGTCTGTAGTTCCCAAATATATAAAAATGGATGGTAGGAGGAAAAAGAATGGAATTAAACAATCACCATGCAAACCCTTCAAAAGAGATGAGCCATTTTTGATCCCCTTGTTAGTGGTCTCCCTATGAAATCACTATATATATTTTACATTTACGTGTATGTGCTTTTACATTATAGAATGTAAGCTAAAAGGTAATAAGGTAAAATTAGAGAAAATGGCATAAACATATAGGTGAATGGGGTAATCTAGAAGGTGAATACCTAATTATCAATGAATAATTGGCAAATCAATGCTTTGAGATCACAATGGCTAAGTCATTCTTAGCCCAGGAAGATGAAAAAGCCTCCCAGAGGATTAAAATTATGTATTTGAACAATTTTTTCCAGGATGAAACTATTGAGTCAATGCACTGAGGTCAAGACTGCTGAGCACTTAAGGCTAACTACCAATTGGACAATACTCTATAGGCATATGCTTGGACAATGGTCCTTCCCACTATCCGGTGCTGACTCAATGATTGGTGTATACAGAGGATTGTAGGAGGGACTAGGGGGTGGAGTAAGACTAGCCAGAGTCACACTTGGGCAGTAAACGAGGGAGAAGGTGGTCGCAGAGATTCTGCTTCCATCCTGTTCAATCCTGCATCTAAAGACCAAGAATAAAAACTTAGGACTTTTGCTTATCCTGACTCCGACTGATTCTGGGGTGTCCTGGGTGCTAGCGTGGTTGTCACACTCCATGATGTGGGGGGTTACAGGGAAAGAACCATTGGATTGAGATTGAGCAGAGATACCGAAGTATCATAAATTTAGAACTGAAGAGGATCTTAGAAACTGTCTGATCCAATTTCATCATTTTATAGATGAGATAATTGAGACATCTGGAAATGCCCAAGGTCACACAACAAAGAAGTGACAGAACAGAATTTTAAAACTATACTCTTTTTTTAGTTATTTTAGTTTTCCAAATTCATGCAAAGATAGTTTTCAACATTCACTCTTGCAAAATCTTGTGTTGCAAATATTTCTCTTTCTCTTCCTCCTTTCTCCCCAAGACAGCATAAAATCCAGTATAGATTAAACATGTGCAACTCTTCTAAACATATTCCATTTCCATAAACAATTTCCTTATTTGTCATGATGCACAAGAAAAATCAGATCAAAAAGGGAAAAAACGTGAAAAAGAAAAAAAACTAGTAAACGAAGAACAACGAAGAAAAAGTGAAAATATTAAGCTTTAATCCACACTCAGTCTTCACAGTACTCTCCCTGAGTATAGATGGCATTTTCCATCATAAGTCTATTGGAATTGCCCTGAATCAGCTCATTATTGAAAAGAACTAATCCCATTACAATTGATCATTATGAGATCTTGTTATTATCATGTACAATGTTCTCTTGGTTCTACTCACTTCACTTTTCATCAGTTCATGTAAGTCTTTCTAGGCTTTTCAGAAATCAGCCTGTTCATTATTTCTTATAATATTCCATTACATTCATATCCCATGACTTTTTCAGCTTCAAACATTTTTTCACATCTTTTCCTTTTTATGATCCTCTTTCTTATGACCCAGTAGAGACACTGCTGGATCAAAGGGTATGCCCAGTTTGATAGCCCTTTGGGCATATGAACCTACATTCTCTGATTCCAAATTGAGCACACTTTTCTGCTGTACTACATTGTTGGTCCATCTGGAAACACAAATCTAACAAACACAACACATGAATAAAATAACAGAAGATAGTATATATTCCAGAGTTCAACTGAGTGATTCAGTACCCAAGGGCAGGAAGACTTCAGAAAAAAAAATGAAAGGTCAATATGGAGTCAGGGGATGCTTCATGGAGGAAACAGGGCTCAAGCTGACTGGGTCAGTGGGTTGGCAAATGCAGGCATCCTGCTCCCTGAGTAAAACAATTAGCAGATGTCACTGCATTACAAACCCTAGGATCCCTTGCTTTGTTCTGATCCAAAGAGCCTCCTGTCACAGTCTGCCAGGGTCAATGAAGTCTTTTCCCTCTTTCCACCAAGTCAAACACAGCCCCCAGAACCCAACTCAAGTCCTATGTTCCCCTGGGGAATTTACACAAGTTCATACAGATTTTTCCTTTTCTCAGGATTTTTGTATCATTTTAGTACTTGCTTCTATAGTGTTTTGTCTTTTTTTTAATTATTTCATTCGTGGAAGCCTTGTTTTCTCAGTGCTAGACACTCTCAAAAAAAGTGCTATATGCTCTCTTAGGACAGAGATCTGTTCTCTTTTTTTACATCTCCCACTAGACTGAGGCATGTAGTAGCTCTTTGATAGTGCTATTGATGATGATGAGACATACTGCTTACCCTTCTAAACTCCAATTCAGATGTACTATTTCATGAAAAAAATAAAGATTTTATTCCAAGGAGAGACTGGGGGGATTGTTATCCTCTCATTAGAAGAAGCTCATAAACTATTTCTCTGGTCTTGGGAATTTACCATGGTTAATTTTGGCATACATTGTATTTTTATATTGTTCAAGTAAAAATGCCTTTTAGAGAGACCATGCAGTGAATAATCCAAGAGTTTTCATATCATTGTAGATATTGAAGTAGCCAAGATGAATAGAGTATAAATCTTATCTCTGACATATTGGCTATTGGACTTTTGGAAATATCACTTAGCTTCTCAATGTCCTGGGCAATTTTTTAAGACTATAAATTGCAGAGAAAGTACTGAACTATATTCCATATGTATCCATACATCACTGAAATCATACATTTATTACAATACAGGCATTTTGAAAGATCTGGAACTAGAATGATCTTAGAGGTCATCTAGTCCAACTCCTTCCTTACAGTTAAGGAAATGGAGACCCACGGATGAGACATAATATGATAAGAATCTCTGGACAGAAAATCCAATGTCTTCTATTACACAACATGCTTGATAGATGACTAAATATAAAGAAAACACTAAGAAAAAGATCATTTTAATGAAGAGGAAGAGAGAGAAATAATTCTTGGCATCTAGAGCACTGTCCTAGATCATTAGCAAATAGCCAAAGATCACAAGATGACTGAGGATGGGTTTTAGAAAAGGGGCACCAATATGGGGAGATAGTTGTCAAGAGGGGAAATGGACTGACCCAAAAGCCAACTCCATCCAATGACACCATTTTGCACAGGACCAACTGACCTTGCCTACACAAATAAACTGCATCTGCCTCCCTCCAGGAGCAAATCTCAGAAAATCTGTGATTCCTTTTGAGGTAAGTCGGCATTGTCCGGAAGTGCCTGCTCATACCTCGGTGTGGGGGCTTCCTTGTTTTGTACAGTCCAACACTTCCCTGAGAATGCCGATCATTGTCTCCTCAAGCTCGAACACTGTCCTGCTTGGCTGGGGCAGGAAACGACAAAGGGGATTTTGAAGCAGGGCCGAATGTTTATCTTCCTTATCAGCCAAAGGAAGGCTATGGGAAGCTGTATGCTGTGCTCTCCCTGGCCTCCTGTCATATAATTATAATGCATAGCCATGGGTCTGGCTGTGAGTTGGCAGAATTGGCACTCTCCATCTCCCCTTTCCTCCCTCATGCTGTTCTCTTATTTCCAAGCACCAAGTACTCTACAATACTCAGAGTCTGCCTTTCCACAGACAGAATGCCCTGTCCTCTGGGCCTCTTTCCTTCTCCCCAACCCTTAACAAAACTTTCTCTTAGTAGGAGTTGTCAAAGGGAAAGAATTTCCTAGAACCATACATTTTAGAGTTAGAAGGGATCTTGGAGCTCATTTATACTAACCACCTCATTTTATACATGATGGAACTGAGGACTGCTGAAGAGAAATACTGGCTCCAAAGTTATGGATAATATATATACTAGAATTTAGGTCTTAAAACTTGAAGACTAACATATTTTCACATAAAAAACCAATTCACAATGAGAGATTCATGATGAACAGTGATTTAATAAATTTTCCAAGGATGCTTTAATGGGGGCCTTCAAAGTTAATTCAAAAGAATGAATTTCCAGTCATAAAATTTCAGGCAATATCACAGCAAACAAAGAAGATTCAAATGAATTATGCAGGAAATTATGCAGTACCATCAAGGATCCCAAATATCCTCCCTTTGCAAAAATCAATAGCAGTATTCTCTCTGTTATGCTTTACAGCAATATCTCATGAATTAAAGTCACTACCAACTCAAAGAGCAATAGAAAGAATGCTCCATGGACCTAAACAAGCTGTGGTCTGTCACCACTGACCATTTGTCACTGGCACAGAGACAGTAATAGTAATTTATTTATCTAAGTGTTTTGAGCATTAAGGAGTGCTTGTCTTAATAAACTCAGGAGATCTGCCAATAAAAAATTATTTTAAAAAAATTTTTAAAATAAACTCAGGAGAGAGATGGAGTACTTGTTAATATCTCCATTTTAGATTTTATTTCTCTGGTCTAGAGGCTTTACCATAGTTAATTTTAGTATATGTTACATGTTATCTCATTCAAATAAAAGTGCGTTTGCAAAAGGCAATGCACTGAACTGCTATAAGTCATGAACATTTTAGTATGAAAGATACTCCATTATCTCCATGAAGAAATCCAGGGTTTCTTCAAGGTTAAGTGATTTGTCAATAGTTATAGACACAGTGAAAAGCCAGAGTTCCAACTCCAAGTTCACCTTCATACATAAATATTTATGTTGAATATTTGTTGAATAAGTTTGAAATGAATATAAAATGGAAAAGATTGAAGAATGGAGATTTTTAAAAGGCATAATTGAAGATATGTTTAATTATAAAAAGATGTATATGGTGACAGCCCATGTGTTTTATTGGTGCCCCAGAGATACACGAAATATATGGTGATGGTAATCTGGATAAACCTATGAAAAATTAATGGCATTTAGATGTGTAGAGCTATGGCTCTATGCCAATGGCATTGAATCCAGGAAGATTTGGATTTAAATTCTATCTTAAATACTTATTAATTGTGACATTGGGCAAATCACTTAACCACTATCTGCCTCTTTCTCCTCAATTGTAAAAAACACATAATAATAGCACCCTCATAATGTTGTTATAAAGCTCATCTGATATCATATATGTAAAGTGTTTTGCAAAATTTCAAAGCACTACAAAATTGCCATCATTATTATTATTAACAATACTGTCAAGTGTAGTGTAAAATGTGAAGACTTGGAGGACTTGTGATTTGTATTGATGAGTAGGTAAAGTCAAAGATCATTAAGTGTATCAAAATAATGATAAACAATTGGAAGAAATAAGTATTGGACTAAAGAGGAAATTTATTAAAATCTCTTAAGCAATATAAATCTGTTTATACTCCATCTTTAGGTGTTTTGAGTCTGCCTAACTTAGAAGCCCAAAACAGAAAAGTAATTCAGGGAAATAACCATTTTGGGATCTCTTGCAAAAAGTACTTATTTGTTGCTTTTTCTAATTGAATTCTGCTTTTTATGAGCTATCAGAGAAGAAAGGCTACAATAAACAAAGACCTCAACTGGCTTCCTAAGATAATTGTATTTGTAGTGATATTGTCTTTTTTTTTCACTTACAGTATTTTATATTTTCCAATGACATGTAAGATAGATTGCAACATTCATTTTGGTCATATTTTGAGTTCCAAATTTTCTCCTTTCTTCCCCCAAAACAGCAAGCAATCTAATACAGGCTATATGTGTACAATTATGTTAAATATATTCCCATATTAGTCATTTTGTGAAAGAAGAATCAGAATAAAAGAGAAAAACCACAAGAAAGAAAAAACAAAATTTTTGAAAACTGAAAACAGTATGTTTAGATCTGCATTCAGTCTCCATAGTTCTTTCTCTGGATGTGGATGGTATTTTCTGTCACAAGTCTTTTGGAATTGTCTTGGATTACTGTATTTCTGAGAAGATTGAAATCTATCATAATTGTTCGAGTGACATTGTCTTAACCCAAAGTTCAGATATTAGGACAAGAGTTGATAGATTTAATAAAATGTCTAATTCTATAGTTTCTCTTTACAAATGGGGAAACTAAGACTCAGGTACAGTAAATTACTTGTTCAATATTATTAATATCCTTAGGTATAAGGTAAGGTGTTAATGGTGGAGAGAGGTCTGATTTGCTGCCCTTCAGATCATTCTGTGTTGGTTGTAAATGACTTCATTCCATCTATTTGTAGGGTTGGCCCCATGTCCTACAAGTGTCCAAACTGCCAGAGTTCCTGAAGGGATCCTGTGGCCTAGATGAGATTAAATCCACAAAAACAACATTTCTCTGAAGAAGAAAGAGAAGTTGGAAGAGCAAAGGTCTGTGATGGGAAGGGTTTCCCGGAGAGCCAGTGGGTAACTTCCTTCAAGGGAAGCTATGGAGATGGGCAGTTCCTCTCTGAGACTAGACAACAGGGAATTGGGGCCCCCCAGCTATTCCTGCTTAGACCAAGTAGTCATTTCTAGCTGCTGAGTGTCTGAGACAGCAGGCTTTCAACCTATAAGCATTGTTCTGTCAAAACAGCCTGACTTAAAAATATCTCCTATGTACATAAGAAACAAATAACCAGGGATGCTATTCTACCTAATATTGGAAAATACAGTTCACATTGGCTGTCTCCAGTCAGATTTGTCAAGCAAGACTTTTTTATTATAAATTTTTTGAGAAATTATTTTCAACCAAACACTCCAGACCAAGTAAATGTGAAGGTTCCCTTTAAGGTGCTATGATACAGAGAATGTCAAGGATCTGGGAAGGAATAATAATAACTCAACAAACATTTATAAAGTGCCTACCATGGGCCAGGCACTGTTTTAAGCAATATCTAAAATATTGAGCACTGGGGATATAAATGAGAAAAAGATATTCCCTGCCTCCAAAAAGCTTACAATGTAATGAGAGGGGGTGCACACCACCAAGGGATTTCTACTTTATCCTTACTGCAGATATGATTGTTCTTGGACCTTGTTGTTCTTATTCAGTCATTTCAGTCATATCCAACTCTTTCTAACACTAGTTTAGGTTTTCTTGACAAAAATATTAAAGTGATTTGTCATTTCCTTCTCCAGTTCATTTTATAGATGAGAAAACCAAGGCAACTATGGTTAAGTGACTTGCCCAGGGTCACAGAGCTAGGAAATGCCTAAAGCCATATTTTAACTCATGAAGATGAATTCTTTTGATTCCAAGTCCTATGTTCTATCAACTCCATCATCTAGATGTCCATTATTTGTTTTAGATCGATACCATTTATCATTTTTTAGGAAAACTCCATTTATACCTATGTTTTGTAGTGTTTTTAACAGGAATTATTCTTGTATTTTGTCAGACACTTTTTATACATTGATCATTGAAACAATCATTTGATTGTCTTTAATTATTAATATAGTAAATTATGTTTATAGTTTTCCTAATAAGGAATTAACCTTGCATTTCTGGAATAAATCTAGGCCTAATCATAGTGAATGACATTTCTGATATATTACAATAGGCTCCTTGTAAATGTTTTATTTAAAATTTTTACATCAATATTCACTAATGAAATTGATCTATAGTTTTCTTTCTCTATTTTGACTCTCCGCAGTTTTAGGTATCAAGACCAGATTTGTACTCTTGAGAGTATAGGAATAAATGGACTTTTCCTTAAAACAATCAGTAGCATCTATTTAAAACCAGCAGTAAGCATCATATGTAACGGGGACAAACTACAACCATTTCCAATAAAATCAGGAGTGAAGCAAGGTTGCCCACTATCACCTTTACTATTTAATATTGTATTAGAAATGCTAGCTTTGGCAATAAGAGTTGAGAAAGAGATTAAAGGAATAAGAATAGGCAATAAGGAAACCAAATTGTCACTCTTTGCTGATGATATGATGGTATACTTAGAGAACCCCAGAGACTCTACTAAAAAGTTATTAGAAACAATCCACACCTTTAGCAAAGTTGCAGGATACAAAATAAACCCACATAAGTCATCAGCATTCTTATATATCACTAACAAAACCCAACAGTTAAAGTTACAAAGAGAAATTCCATTTAAAATAATTATTGATTGTATAAAATATTTAGGAATCTATCTGCCAAGGGAAAATCAGAAACTTTATAAGCAAAACTACAAAACACTTTCCATACAAGTTAAGTCTGATCTAACCAACTGGAAAAATATTAAATGCTCTTGGATTGGGTGAGCAAATATAATAAAGATGACAATACTACCTAAACTAATCTATTTATTTAACACTATACCAATCAGACTCCCAAAAAACTATTTTGATGACCTAGAAAAAATAACCACAAAGTTCATATGGAAAAACAAAAGGTCAAGAATATCAAGGGAATTAATGAAAAAAAAAAATCAAATGAGGTGGCCTAGCTGTACTAGATCTAAAATTATATTATAAAGCAGCAGTTACTAAAACCATCTGGTATTGGCTAAGAAATAGACTAGTTGATCAATGGAATAGGTTAGATTCAAAGGGCAAAACAGCCAATAACTTTAATAATCTAGTGTTTGACAAACCCAAAGACCCCAGTTTTTGGGATAAGAATTCAGTATTTGACAAAAATTGCTGGGAAAATTGGAAATTAGTATGGCAGAAACTAGGCATTGACCCACACTTAACACCATACACCAAGATAAGGTCAAAATGGGTTCATGACCTAGGCATAAAGAATGAGATTATAAATAAATTGAAAGAGCATAGGATAGTTTACCTCTCAGACCTGTGGAAGAGGAAGGAATTTATGACCAAAGAAGAACTAGAGATCACTATTGACCACAAAATAGAAAATTTTGATTATATCAAATTGAAAAGTTTTTGTACAAACAAAACTAATGCAGACAAGATTAGAAGGGAAACAATAAACTGGGAAAACATTTTTTATAGTCAAAGGCTCTGATAAAGGCCTCATTTCCAAAATATATAGAGAATTGACTCTAATTTATAAAAAATCAAGCCATTCTCCAATTGATAAATGGTCAAAGGATATGAACAGACAATTCTCAGATGAAGAAATTGAAACTATTTACAGCCATATGAAAATATGTTCCAAATCATTATTAATCAGAGAAATGCAAATTAAGACAACTCTGAGATATAACTATACACCTGTCAGATTGGCTAGAATGACAGGGAAAGATAATGCGGAATGTTGGAGGGGATGTGGGAAAACAGGGACAATGATACATTGTTGGTGGAATTGTGAACACATCCAGCCATTCTGGAGAGCAATCTGGAACTATGCTCAAAAAGTTATCAAACTGTGCATACCCTTTGATCCAGCAGTGTTTCTACTGGGCTTATATCCCAAAGAGATACTAAAGAAGGGAAAGGGACCTGTATGTGCTAAAATGTTTGTGGCAGCCCTGTTTCTAGTGGTTAGGAACTGGAAAATGAATGGATGTCCATCAATTGGAGAATGGTTGGGTAAATTGTGGTATATGAATGTTATGGAATATTATTGTTCTGTAAGGAATGACCAGCAGGATGAATACAGAGAGGACTGGCAAGACTTACATGAACTGATGCTAAGTGAAATGAGTAGAACCAGGAGATCATTATATACCTCAACAACGATACTGTATGAGGATGTATTCTGATGGAAGTGGATCTCTTCAATAAAGAGATCTAATTCAGTTTCAATTGATCAAGGATGGACAGAAGCAGCTACAACCAAAGAAAGAACACTGGGAAATGAATATAAACTGCTTGCATTTTTGTTTTTCTTCCCGGGTTATTTATACCTTCTGAATCCAACTCTTCCTGTGGAACAAGAGAACTATTTGGTTCTGCACACATATATTATATCTAGGATATACTGTAACCTATTTAACATGTATAAGAATGCTTGCCATCTGAGGGAGGGGGTGGAGGGAGGAAGGGGGAAAAATCGGAACAGAAGTGGGTGCAAGGAATAATGTTGTAAAAAATTACCCTGGCATGGGTTCTGTCAATAAAAAGTTATTTTAAAAATAAATAAAATAAATAAAATAAAATAAGTATCTAGGGGGGAAAAAAAAAGACCAGATTTGTATCATAGAAAGAACTTTAAAAGAGTTCTTCTTTACCTATTTTTTTTCAGGGAACATATGAACTATTAGAATTAATTGTTCATTAAATGTTTGGTAAAATTCACTTATAAATTCATCAGGGTTTGTTTTTTTCTTTAAGAGCTCACATATCTTGTTCAATATATATTTTCTAAGATAAAAATTAAGTATTCTATTCTACATTCTATTAATATGTACAATTTTTATTTTTGCAATACATAGTTTTAAATTTTGTAATTAATTCGTTCATTTGGATACAACTTCCAGTTCCTATTAGTTTGCTTCCTGTAACATGGAAAAGGGGAAGATATGTGGACATACTGCAATCTGATTCCATCCCTTTCAGTGCCATTTCAAGAGACTTCCTCTTAATGAACATGGTCTTTTTGATAATGCATGCACTGGGGGTGGCAAGGGGACAGACAGGAAATTTAGGATGGCAGTGAGAAATAAAAAGGCATGTAATGTGGCCTGACTCTCCATTATTGATATTTAAATAAATACCTTTACTAAATCATAGAATGAATCCATAGCAAGACCCTGAACTTCCTAAAAGGAATGTGAATATTTCAAAGTAGGGTAATGGCCAGGAGACCCGAAAGGACAAGGTTTTCAGGGCTTCAGAATCACCTGTAGTTGGACATAATTTGGAAGGTAAATAGGTATAATACACCTATTCAATCTGTCTCCGTGCATCTGTCTTTATCTATCTGTCAGTTTCTCTCTCTCTCTCTCTCTCTCTCTCTCTCTCTCTCTCTCTCTCTCTCTCTGTGCTGTCTTTCACACACACACAAATTCCCATCCCTCATTCAATAAAATAATACGATGGATAGAACATTAGGCTTGGAAGAATTGAGTTCAAATCCAGTCTCAGAAACTTACTAGAGCTATGGCCCTGAGCAAGCATTTAATCTCTGCCTCTATTTCCCAACTATAAATTGGGAATAATAGTATCATATCCCTTCAAGGGTTATTACAAGGGTCAAATGAGTTAATATTTGTAAAGTGTTTAGCAAATAAAAGTCACTTAATAAATGCTGTCACCCTCTCTTCCTTCCCTTCTTTATCCTTCTTTCTATCTATCCATCACAGAAACTTGCAATTCACTTCTAAATCACATCTATTATTTTCAGAAAGTATGCTCTGGAAGAACAAAATGGGGGGGGGAGGGATGCTAGATTTAGAGTAAGAAAATCTTAGTTTGTATCCTGGCACTATCATTTTTAAGGTATGTGGCCTCTGAAAAGTCAGTTCATATCCTGGGACTTCTATTTCCTCACCTGTAAAAAAAGGAAACTAGATTGGATGACTCCCAAGTTCTCTGTTGGCCCAAAATCTATGAAACTAAGATTCTTTTGCACTTCTATATTATATTAAGGAAAAGGAAAAACATGTGGCTTTTTTCCTAAGGAGTCTCTCTTACAACCAAATCCAATTACAACTCAGAGAGACAGACAAAGGGGATCAGTATGTATGCTTTTTTTCTGGGCGCCTGTAGTGTGAGCTGTCCTATGAGCTTCTGTGTTGAACTATAGAAATCAAAAAAGAAATTATCTCTATGAATAGAAAAACATTGCTTAAGGTGAATGGATATTGTGCATTATAAAATCAATAATAATAATAATAAAGATAAGTGAAAAAGCCTGCTATAATCTCCAATTTCTGTAAACCACATCTGTAGCATAATTTAGGTTTATAACTTGATTTATTTACCTACTGTTCAAGCCCTCATAGACAAAATCAGTCAGCTCTGCTAATCTGGTGAATTTCTATTTCCAAGCAAGTACCAAAAAAGAAATAAGTAGTCTTATGAATTGATAACAGTAATATTACATTTATGAATTTATGAAATAAACACTTTGAAGGAGCTGTTTAAAGCTGTTTGCATCAGAAAAGTGGATGGTCTGAATGAGTGTTATATTTCTTTTTAAGGTGTCTTCCAACTTGGACATTCTATAAAAGTATGGCAAGTGAATTAGAAGTATGTTCTATGTCTGTAAGCAATGGTTAAGGTTTTGTTTTGGGGTTGCTTATTTTTTTGTGTATCTGCAAAATGTATGCCTCCTGAGAGCAGGAATTGTTTTGTGTGTGTCTTTGTAGCCCTAATGTCTAGCAGTGTCAAATAGCAAGAATTTAATAATTATTGAAAAATTGTTTAATTGCAGATATAAATTAATTATGTGTCAGAGACACACTTTAAACGTAACATGTCTAAAACAGAATTCATTATCTTCCTCTGGAATCCTATCCTTTTCATATCCTATCCATATGACTCCCTTACTCAACCAAATCCCAGAAACTTCCTATTATCACCATAATAAAATATAAGCTCCTCTATTTCACTTTTAAAGCCCTATATCTGGCTCCAGCTACCTTCCTAGACTCAGCAGATACTGCTTTCTCTCCTGAATCCCACTAAACTAGCCTCCCTGCTCCTTTCTGAGCATTTTTCTCATTTATTAATCATTTATTATCTCCATCCCTGAGTTCCATTGGCTACCTTAATTTTAGTTCAAAATGTCCCTCACTTCCTTTAAAACACAGCTTAAACACCATGCTCTGCATGAAATCCTTGCTCCTAAAATTAGTGCCTTTCTCAAGCAACTTTGTATTAACTTATATGTGTGTTTTGTATTTATTCTGAGTATATGCTAAACATTTGTTGCCTCTTCCTATTAGAATATAAGTTTATTGCAGATAGAAAACGTCTCCTTCTATCTATCTAAAACTCATCGCAAGTATTATTTATAATGGAGAGAAGCTGGACACCCCAACAAGATCAGGGGTGAAGCAAGGATGCCCATTATCATCACTATTATTCAACATTGTAAAAGAAATGTTAGCTTTAACAATAAGAAAAGAAAAAAAATGAAAGGAATTAGAATAGACAATGAGGAAATAAAACTATCACTCTTTGCAGATGACATGACTATATATTTAGAGTCCTAGAAAATCATCCAAAAACCCACTGAAACAATTCAAAGCTTTAGCAAAGTTGTAAGATATTAAATAAACTCACACAAATCATCAGCATTTTTATATATTACTGACAAAGCCAATCAGCAAAAGATAGAAAGAGAAATTCCATTTAAAATTACAGTAGACAAAATAAAATATTACCTGCCAAGACAAAACCAAGAATTATATGGACACAGTTACAAAACACTTCTCACACAAATAAAATCAGATCTAAACAATTGGAAAAATATTAATTGCTCATGGCTAGGCTGAGCTAATATAATGAAAATGATTATTCTGCCTAAATTGGTCTATTTGCTCAGGGCCATACCAATCAAACTGTCAAAAAAATTTATTCTACAGAACTATAAAAAATGATAACCAAATTCATCTGGAAGAACAAAAGATTAAGAATATCAAGGGAATTAATGAAAAAATGGAGAGAGAGAAGATAGTGCTTAGCAGTACCAAACCTAAAACTATATTATAAAACAGCAATTATTAAAATCATTTGGTACTGGTTAAGAAATAGAGTGACAGATCAGTAGAATAGATTAGATACACATGATACAATACTCAAGGCCTATAGCAATCTAGTATTTGATAAAATCCCAAACTTCAGCTTCTGGAACTCACTATTTGACAAAAATTTCTGGGAAAACTGGAAAACAATGTCAGAAACTCAGCAAAGACCTACATCTCACACCCCATACCAAAATAAGGTCAAAATGGGTATGTGATTTGGGCATAAAAGATGATACCATAAACAAATTAGGAGAAAAGGGATGATTTACCTATCAGACCTTTAGAGAAGAAAGGAATTTATGTGTGACCAAAGAATAATTAGAAAACATTATGAAAGGCAAAATGAACAGCTATGACTACATTAAATATAAAAAGTTTTGTGCAAACAAAACAAGATTACAAAAGAATGTACAAAAGAAACAAGATTAAAAGGGAATTACAAAAATGGGGAAAAGTCTTTATAACCATTATTTTTGATAAAGGTCTCAATTCTAAAATATATGAAGAATTTTTTCAAATTTATAAGAATACAAGTCATTCCCCAATTGATAAATGATTAAAGGATATGAACAGACATTTCTCAGATGATGAAATCAGTTATCTACAATTATATGAAAAAAATGCTCTAAATTACTATTAATTAGAGAAATGCAAATTAAAACAATTCTGAAATACCATATATCTCTCACATTGACTAAGATGACAAGAAAAGATAATGATTAATGTTGGAGGGAATATGGGAAAACTGGGGCACTAATGCATTGTTGATGGAGTTGTAAAATGATCCGACCATTCTGGAGAGCAATTTGGAACCATACCCAAAGGGCTATAAAACTGTCCATACCATTTGACTCAACAATGCCATTACTTGGGTTTGCCAAGGAAATCATAAAGGAGGAAAAAGGATTCACATATGCAAAAATGTTTGTAACATCTCTTTTTGTAGTAGCAAAGAAATGGAAAATTAATAGATTCATATCAATCAGGGAATGGGTAAACAAATTGTCATATATGAAAGTAATGAAACATTATTTTTCTATTTTAAAAAATGACGAACAAACTGATTTTTAAAAAGCCTGGAAAGATTTACATGAACTGATGCTGACCAAAAACAAGTAGAATCAGGAATACATTGTACACAACAGCAAGAATGAATGATGATCAATTATGAAAGACTTAGTTCTTCCCAATGGTTCAGTGATTCAAAGCAATCCCAATAAACTTTGGACAGAAAGTGCCATCTGCATCCAGAAAAAGAACTAAGAAGACTAAATGTAAATTAATGCATGTTCTGTTCACTACTTTTTTCTGGGTTTTTTTTTTTTTTATCTTTCCCATGGCCTTTCTTTTTTGCTCTGATTTTTCTCTCCCAACATGATTTGTAAAGCAATGTTTATTAAAAATAAATTTACTAGAAAAAAAAGGAAAATGTCTAATTTTTTTTATTTATCTCTAGTTTTATATCCAATGTCTAGTCCATAGTAGGTGCTTAATATGTTGAGGTCTAGATTTGGGGTACCTAAATGAAATTAGGGTTAAGGTCTAGTGGAAGGTTTAGGGTACAGATTCGGCACAAGGGGGTCTAATAGTGGTGCGAGTTCCCAATAAAAGCATTTATTGGCCCGGAGAGCTAGATTGATAAAAGAGGTTTATTATTGGATAAGCAAAGTTAAAGTATAGGCGAAGGTAGAGATAAGGAGGGCACTGGACAGAGGGTCCAGTGGACAAAGGGTCCTCACATGGTAGCCATGTTTGGAATCTCTGCAAAGAGGGGTTTCCAGCGTGGCCATTTTTATAATAGGAGACTTAGCTCGAGGGGCTTTTGGGTGTAGCCCCAAATTTGGCTCAGATCTGGGTGGGGCTGGGAACAGGTCAGATCTTCTATTGGAATTCAAAGGGACCAGGATTTGTGAGTTAAAGGACAATTTAAATTATTAACTAAGAGAGGATGGGAATCTAGAAAGGAATCTTTCCCACATCAAATAGATACTTATTGATTGGTGATTGATTAGTTTACTGAACTGCAATTCAATTCAATTCAATATAATTCAATAAATATTTAGGTACTAAATCAGAAAATTTGTCTCTTCATTTAAAATTGAAATTTCCTTTCATAGTGATAAGCAGATATCCATTGCAGGCAACAGTCACTACCACCCTCATCTGCAGTTCCTGAATCTGGGACACAAATGAGATGTAGTAGTATTTGGTCTCAGTGGTTCTGTCCTGAAGAAGGAGGCATGTGAGACTAGTTTGAGGGAGGAAAAAAGGAACAATTATTTCTTTCCTTTCTTTAGTGTCAGGGTTTTCATATCTTTATCCTCATTCTTCTTGGATTTCCTAATTTTGAGAAGTTCTTCCAAAACGTTTTATGGATATGTAAGTAAATAAATGTAGGTCTCTCAAACCCTGTTATAGGTAAGGATATTGTGTATGCCTAATGATATGTGGATTCCTAAGGCTAGTATATTAGAAAAGAGAAATAATCATTACTGTCATTTCCAAAGAGAAAACAAGGTTAGGTCACCCCCTACAGTGGGAAGCTGGGTTCTTTTCTCAACCTTCTGGGTTGAAGCATAAAGGACCAAAGTTCCTATGAATAGTCCTTTTAAAAGTCTTAATTCTAAATTCTAAGAAACTCGGCAAAGACCTACATCTCACACTCCATATCAAAACAAGGTCAAAATGGGTACAAGTTCACAGGCACGCACTCACACACCTAACTGCCCAGTAAACCGCAAGGACCTAGACATTTTAGATCTTATTAGGGTTTTGAATAAAACTTCAATCCACTTCAGGAAGAGGGGGGTCAAGACTAAAGAGCTAGATGAAAGATTCCTAGTAAGACCTTGAATGGGGATAACTGAGTTTTTGGGAAAGATGGCTAGTAAATACTGTGTGGAAGAGAAGTCTGCTGCACTCGGTGGATCGTAGGGACCTAATATCTACATGTAGAGTTCAGGCGAATTCATCCAGTAAGAGTTAGGAGAAGTTTAAAAAAAAAAAAAAAAAAAGCAAGCAAAAGTGGTAAAAGAGAATGGACTGAATTCAAGGTAAATGTCGGAAGTCGGAGGTGGGAAATAATCACCTTAAATGTTTTCCTATGCCTCAGGATAGGCAATTGAAGTGAGATGTTTCATTCAAGTAACCTTTTTAAGGTAACACCACAAGCTCAGGGATCCTCTTCAGAAACCTAATCCTTAACCTGAGACTTAAACCCTCTGAAAGATGACTCCGACTGGAGCACCTTTGCCCGTTCAGGCAGAGAATTTCCAAAAGAAAACCTTTCTCAGGGTTTTTAGTTCTAAACAGCCTTCTATCTCTGCCACTCCACCCCCAATCACAGTCGCTCACGGTACAAGAAGGGAGACTCCAGGCCTGTGGCATTTTCTCCAGGCATCTGGTTGGCATTTAAGGGGAGAGCGGGCTATTGCTCTGAGGGTGATGACATCCGTCCCATTTACCCACTAAATCCAATCACACCACAGTTAGACACACTTGGAAAACCTTTCCCAGTGCACAGCAGCCCAATGTCCTTCCAAAAAAAAAAAAAAAAAAAGATCTTCATGGAAGTCTTCTTTCTAGCACTTCCCTTGTCTCAGGTCAATTTGAATATTCCATTCAAATGCCCCCCGACCCAATTCTAGAATCTGTACAGTTCAACTGCACCATTCTCCCCTTGGGCCCTTGTTTTCCTAGGGACGTCTTAGTAAAGAGGAAGGCACCCTTGTGGGAGAGAGGGAAGAAAGGGGTCATCGCACCCACCCACCCCCGAACTTCCTGTCCGGTGCTTCCTCTCCCCTCAATGATTGAAGCAACTTGTTGGCTCTCTGTGCCCTTATCATTAGTCTGAGGAATGCCGATTTCCCCCCCCCCAAAAAAAAAGCCCCAAATCCTCCGGCCTTGCCTCTATTTCTGCATCTTGCTAGCAAAATGTTTAAAACAAAGGGTTCCTCCGGATGTCCTTCTTAGGACTACACGATCAGAAAGAAATATCTGAGGAGAGATGCGTTTTCTCCCCTCCTCTTCCAAATGGACAATTGTTTAGATGATTGCCGTTTGTGTGTATATGAGTTTCTGTGTGTGTGTGTGTCTCTCTCTCTATCTCTTTGACTCTCATTCTCTCTCCCCACTCCTCTTCCTCTCCCTGTCTTTGTCCCTCCTCACTTTTACCCTCTCCTTCTTCCTGTCTCTCACCCTCTCTCTCTGTCTCTGTCTCTGTCTCTGTCTCTGTCTCTCTGTCTTTGTCTCTGTCTCTGTCTCTGTGTGTGTCTCTCTGTCTCTGTCTCTCTCTCTGTCTCTGTCTGTCCTTCTCTCTCTGTCTCTGTCTGTCCTTCTCTCTCTCTCTCTCTCTCTCTCTCTCTCTCTCTCTCTCTCTCTCTCTCTCTCTCAAAAGCGGGAAGAATGTGGAATTCCGGGGGGTGTGATGACACATACAACAATGCTGTCACACCTGGCTGCAGCAGCGGGGACCCGGGCAGCGGAAATGCCTGCAAGGGAGAAAAAGGAGGGAGAGGCAGCACGGGTGGTCGGAAGAAAAAGGGATCCAACACAGACTTAGTGCACAAATCTCTGGGATTGCAGATCAGGCCCTTGAAGGTCAGGAAGAGCCGCGGGCCCAGTTTCTCTTCCCTCCCCCACTGCAGGAAAGTAGGGTTCAGGCACGGGCCTACTCGTTGTCAGTCACATTTTTATTCCATCTAAAATCGCTAGGACTTTGAGGACAAATGGTTCCCCGGTAGCTCAAAGGTCACTAGGATCATAAGAGTATAGAGACAAAAGGGCATTTAATCATCAGCTAATCCAATCCTCTTATTCTACAGGTGAGGAAACTAAAGCTTAGGGAGGTTTTGATTTGACTGAGAACATACAGGTAGCAAGTGTCAGAGCCGGGATAAGTCAGTCCTGGAGGCTGTACCCGTTGGTTTGCAAACATGGCTTTTGTTTTCGTTAGGATCCTCAAGTTGTTTTGTTATCTTTGGTGAAAAGAATCAAAGGCTATTTCAGGCTGCAAACCAGCCTTGCGGAAGTACCTGTTCTATTCAGTGAAGTTTTTGTTTTTTAGAAGGCTGGGGGAGAGATCAGATCCATTGTTGCAGTAGAGCTTGAGGAATTGTTTCCCCTACAACAGTCGGTCTGCCCGGACGGATTTTGATTTCTAGGGGGGAAGGATGGGGGGAAGCCAGAACTCAGGTCAGAATGAATCTTGACCACAGCGTAGGAGTAACCGATTGACTTTAGGCTTTTTCAGCCTTGAACTGGAAATCCCGCCGGCGTACATGAAGATTTGCCTAGAACCCGGACTCCTCAAGCCCGCAGCGTCGTCCAGTTCCTAATTCCAAAGGCTGGAATGTTTATAAAAATGCCCTTGAAAAGGCGCCTTCAACTCGCAGAGTTTTCCCAGCTTTAAGAACGAAGGTCTGGACTGACTCCAAGTCAGTCTCCGAACGTAGCACATCGTGGGACCAGGCTCTCGGGTTTGGATTCGGAGATATTCGGTGGTCTGGAGAGTTCCGAAGAATCCCAGTTTCCCTGGGGGGCAGAGCGGCTTTTTGTCCGTGGGTCGCTGTTTGTTTGTTTGCTGGTAGTGGTGGTTGCAATAATAATTTGCTGCCAACCTGCTTATCTTCCGCAATCTCTAACTAAGGTTACGTTGTTGCACGTGTAATCAATCTATCCTTATTTATACAAGACGCTTGACAAGTTAACTGGCAGTGTAGCTCGCTCTCTATACTTAGTTACTGCCTAGATCTGGTTTTTTTCTCTGAATCTTGTTGACTCTGGTATCCCTAATTTGGTGACAAGGGATGGAAAGAAATAAAGCTCTTTTAAAAAAACAAAATATACTCTCCACACCCCCACCGCGCAAACAAACAAACAAAAAAACCTGATTTTTCATCAGTGATTTCAATTTAATTAGTTTCTGTAAGTCTCATACATTGTTCGGTCACGCTTCCACTTCTTCAGAAATCAGAAATTATGGTCAACCCACTCCTGGAGAAAAGATCTGGCACTAAACGTCCTTGTTTTGGGATTCCTAGCTCTAGGTGTGGGAACTAAAGAACTCATTTTCTCTGAACTCCTGTATCTCTTTTTTGTTCCTTTTTTCTTTGTTTGGTTTTGCTTTTTCTATCTCCAGCGTCTAGCAAAATTCGAACGCATGAAAATAGCAAACGCTTACTGTCTCTTTATTGAGTTGATTCTCCTCTCTGTAAAAGTATTCATATCTATAATTTCCACACATATGAAGAACGAGCATTAGACACATTTACATAGGTATTCAATAACCTCAAAGTCAAATGAGAAAGGATTAGAGCCCCTGAATCCATACGGACCCAGAATAAGGAAATTGCGGGGGAGGCCTATTTTGTTTTACTAAACCGAATGCCGATTTATAACTACTTCAACTCAAAGATATTTTTTCTGCTATAGGATGAGCATTTATCAATTGCCAGATTGTCTTTTATGAGAGGCTTTTTCCGGAAATGTCCCTGAGTTTCTCTTATGGATTCAAATATTAGACTAAAATTAGTCGAGATCAACTCAAAAGAGTGAAAGAAAAGGGTGATTAAGCAAGTGTTTCGTTCTTTCCATCTTAAAACGTTACACAATGGATATACCCAAGGCCTTTGTGGTGTTTTCTGCTCTCTCCGCCAGGACAGAGATTTATGACCCCTTCCCGTCAGTGCATCCCCGAAGCACCGTTCTCTCCTCCACCATTACTACGGAGTACATTGAATTGTCCTACCGCAGCAGACACGACATCAGCTAAGTATGGGAAGGAAAGTTTCAGAAAATTATTTCATGGAATAAGCTCCTGAGAGACTGTACCTCGGACAGAATTTGTGCTTGAATGATGGACACGCTTCCAAAGACACAGGGGATGAATGACACCTCTCTGCATAGCTGCGCGGTTCTGTGTGCTAAAAAGTTTTAAGAAAAAGCGATGTATAATGGTGTGTGGGGGTGTGTTTGTGTAAGAGAGAGTGTGTGTGGTGTCGCTATGTTGGGAGATGGAAAAGGGCGGGGGTAGAGAGCCAAGCCATCGGTTATTAGGTTTGGGAAAAGTCGGGATCCTCAGTATAATCGCTATTTCTAAACCAGGTGGGTGCATTGTATTATATCAAATCTGACTTAGAAATGAACTCGACCGTGCGCAGCTGGCTGCCCCGCTATAGGGGCTAGAGCTCCTGACGAAAGCGGAACTAGTCGGGGCCCATACAAATCAGAAAAGAGAGAGGATCCTCGCGCAGTAGGAGACTCGAAGAGGCAGCTTTAGGCAGACAAGGAGACAAGAAAATCCACTTTAGGCGGAGACTAGTTAGGACGGGGTGGGGCGTGGGGGGGAACGGAGCCCCTCTCTATCCAACTGGCTCCCCCCCATGCCCAGAAGCTGAGCTCAACACTAGATTACGGCTCACGAGGAACGGAAAGGGCAAGAGGAGAGAGAAAGAGAGGGAGAGGAAGAAAAGTAGCAAAGTAAAGAGAAAGGAGAGTCCCAGCATCCCAGAGGGATTGGAGACGCTTTTCGGAAACTTTGCTAAGACTGTCTCTCAGCCAGGCCTTCGCTTCCTTTCCCTGGCGCCCCCACTGGCCCCTCTCCCAGCTGGGGAATCTCGGCAGAGGACGCTGTAGTCCGCAGCGGGGTAGGAGAAAAGAGGCGGGCCGCTTCATCTTGTCATGATGGCCAGCTACCCGGAGACTGAGGACGATACGGGGACCCTACTGGCCCCGGAGCCAGCCACTGGCCGCCCAGGGAAAGATTCCGAATCCCGGGGGGCCCGAGATTGCAAGGAAGAGTTGAGCCCAGAGAAAAGCGGTGGAGGCGGAGGGGTCCCAGAGAAGCCAGATCCTTCACAAAAGCCCCCTTATTCGTACGTGGCGCTGATCGCTATGGCCATCCGCGAGAGCGCGGAGAAGCGGCTCACGCTGTCCGGCATCTACCAGTATATCATCGGCAAATTTCCCTTCTACGAGAAGAACAAGAAGGGCTGGCAGAACAGCATCCGCCACAACCTGAGCCTCAACGAATGCTTCATCAAGGTGCCGCGTGAGGGCGGCGGCGAGAGGAAGGGCAACTACTGGACGCTGGACCCGGCCTGCGAGGACATGTTCGAGAAGGGCAATTACCGCCGGCGGCGGCGCATGAAGCGACCCTTCCGCCCACCGCCCGCCCACTTCCAGCCGGGCAAGGGCCTCTTCGGTCCCGGTGGGGCAGGAGGCGGCGGAGCCGGCGGCAGTGATGGGTACGGTTATCTGGCGCCTCCTAAGTACCTGCAGTCCGGCTTCCTCAACAACTCCTGGCCCTTGACCCAGCCGCCCTCGCCCATGCCCTACGCGTCCTGCCAGATGGCAGCGGCGGCGGCGGCTGCAGCGGCGGCAGCAGCGGCGGCGGCGGCCGGCCCTGGCAGTCCGGGAGGAGTAAAGGGGCTCCCCGGGGCCCCGGCCTCCTACGGGCCCTACTCCCGGGTGCAGGGCATGGCGTTACCCGGTGTGGTGAACTCTTACAATGGCATGGCGGGTCACCATCCAGCGCCTCACCCCCACCCTCACGCGCACCATCCCCACGCCCACCACCTGCACCCGGCTGCGGCCGCGGCTCACCACGCACCTCACCACCCGGCCGCAGCACCCCCGGCCCAGCTCAGCCCCGCCAGTCCCACCGCCGCTGCGCCCCCGGCTCCCGCGCCAGCCCAGGCCAATGCAACTGGTCCCCCGCCTGGCCTCCAGTTTGCCTGCGCCCGCCAGCCTGACTTATCCATGATGCACTGCTCCTATTGGGACCACGATAGCAAACACAGCGCCCTGCACTCACGGATAGACATCTGAGGGAGGGACAGAGGAGGGCAGGAAGAAAAGAAAGGAGAAAGCAGAGCCAGCAGCCGAGATACCAAGCATCGGCGCCAGAAACAGTGTCCCATTTCCATCCGCTGGCCAAAAAGTCCAGGCATTCAAAGCAAACTCCAGAACGGACTGCAAGACGTTTCCTTGCTGTTTCTGCCCTCTTTCTTCAGCTTCGATCTTTCTCTACTCTACTTTCTTCGTCTCTTCTTTTCTCCCTCTTTCTCCTCTTCCATCTCCCTTCTCTTCTCCTTGTTGCTTTGTCTCCCTCTTGCTCCCTTTTCGGTTCTTTCCGTTTTCTCCCTCAGCCTTTGGCCTCAGGCTGTTGCTAAATGTTCCTCAATCTCACTCGTCCAGCCTTTAAAAAAACCCCTCCTCTCATTTCTCTTCTTTTCAAGCTGGATGAACTGTGCCAAAATTTTTGCAGAGGAAAAAAAAGATCAGTCCCAATGTCCCAGCCAGTCCCAATCCTGTTCCACACCGTTTATCTGGAGTCAATGTGGAACCCCGGGGGCTCCGGCTACATCACATCTTACAGGTCTGTGAGCTGATGGCATTTTGATTGTAATTGCAATGTGAACTCTAATTCTGACATAGTCGCCCCCCAACTTTAAAAAATCTATGAAAGGGGAGGTAGTTTTCTATTTGAAACCTTCCTACAAAGAATGTTATTGATGAAGGGTTGGGGGAGGGCAGCGGAAAGATGGGAGATGAGAGTTTTCCCTGGGGGGAGGGGAAAGAGTGAATAGTGTGTTGCGAGAGTCACCTGTCCTGGGCATCAGACTTCCTACTTTGTTTTTAATCTTAAAACCCATCTTCCAAAGAGGTTGCACTTCTATACTCTTCCCCAATAATATAGATAGTGCATTTCCCGACGAGGAGGGATTTGCTTGATCTCTGTTCAGAAAGTAATGTTACATTTCTTTAAATAACAAAATAAAGCAAAGCCCTGCGGAGAAACCAGTGAAATGTTGTTGCCTTGAGGGGCGAGTTGCTGCTAGAATGTAAAATGAAACGCAAATTTATTTTTTTAAAGCCTATTCAGGAAGTATATCAGAATTATTTTATTTGGGCCTTTAAAATTGTTCTCCCAGCTGCAAAGGAAAAATGCTTTGTAAAAGATGGAATTGGAGTGTGGTTCTCTTTAGCTCTTCTAACTGAGAAAGTCCAATTTCACTTGATCTTTTCAAGACCTTCTCCCCATATATATTTTTTTCTAGTAGCTGGTTGTCAATCAGTCATTCTCCCATCCCTCTTTTTTTTTTTTTTTTAAAGAAAAATAATTGTTTTTCGGTTGCGGATCTACGACCTCGTCTAAAATAATGTGAAACCCAGAAGCGTAGATACCGGGGCGAATTTCCAATGATTTTATAAATATGTAAGCCCATAGCTATTGTTGTGTAGTGTTTTGTGGGGACCAACTTTTCTAGAGTCAACTATAGCACTTTTAATGTATTTTCTAGTATTGTAAATTCTCGAATAAAATGTTTTCCTTTCTTTTTAACGAGGCTTCATATTATTTCGATGCCGACTAGTTTAATGTTTGGGTAAATCTAAAAGGGGTTGGGGGAGGGAGGACACGGAGATAATGCAACTACACACTTTGCTCTTAATAGGAGCGCTCAAAATGGTGATTAAGGACAATCTGGAGCTTTCGGTAATGTGATTATTTTCTTATATTTTAATATCATTTTCATTCTTGTTAGTTCTGACAGCTTCAGAGAGAGTTCTAATATAATGCCCATTTTCAAGTTTTCTTCCAATATCTAAATGTATTTTTATAGTTTAACAGAAACATGAGTGTTCAAGTTGACTGTGTGTGAGTCGTGTGTGCGTATCATTGCAAATTTGCTGTTTTCTAATATGTCCATACTTTTATGTGTGTCTATAGCTACCACACACCACCAGCATATCTCTCAACTTTTATTGAAAGTCAGCTACATAATTTATTATTCTCAAAACCAAAGAATGGTAGAACTGGGGAAGATATCTTTAAAAGAGAGATCAATTTAAATCCAACACCTTGATTTTACAAAGAAGGAAACCAAAGTCCTTAGGGGTGAAGTGTCTTGTCCGCATGCCCAAAGCAGATCAGTGCCAATTTATGGTGTTTGACAGTTCGTTAGATAGTCAGTGATTTGTTTTAGAATCTTTTAAGCCACGAGCACTTATTAAATAGCTGAAGAAACAGTATGTTTTTTTTCTTTCTTTCTTTTTCTGATACCTGTACAATAATGAATAAAGAGCAATGTTTTCATACAAGTAACCAGGAATTGTTTCCAAAATTGTGAGCTCAGAAGTGGATTAAGGGTGGGTTGCCTTTCATTACTTTAATGGGATTACAGGTATCATTCTAAACCATTTGCCCTTGGTGATGATGCAGCTGTGAGCTGTTTCTGTTAGTTGAGCTTCCCCCACTCCTTCATCCATTTATTAATATAAACCTGTCCCTCTCCTCACCATTTCCTCAGTTTACAGCCATCCAGAGACAGAAATACCAAGTTGGAGCTTAGGAGAGAATGGATCACATGGGAAAGTGGAAATAGGCAAATTGCTTTTCTGAGCTAATCTAGACCCCGGGAGAGAGCTGAGGCTCCTCTAGATTCATTCTGGAGATGTAATCTTTTTTTCCAGCAAGATGGTGAACATTTGGAGTTATAGTCTGCTTGTGTCTAAAGCTGCCAAGCTTTTAGGACCAAGGGGAGTGCTGGAGAATAGTTCCTCATCTGGATCTGTCCCTCTCTTTCTCTGGTATTTCTTAGATAGCTGGACTTAGGCCTGTTTCTGGCAAAGGTATAAGGAAGGATTTGTGCTTCTCGGCTTTTGGAGGTGACCTTTCAGGAAAATTTTGCTGTAAAAGATGGGGACTAGGAGATAGAAATGTGTGATAATATAGAGACTGAGAGACAAAGTTGAAACTTTCCATTTCTCACTGTTGACCTTTGCTTCTCTTGTAGAAAACTGAAATTCTGCACTCAACACCTTTGTGCAAGTCCTGAAGTGTGTATGTGTTATATGTATGTAATGTGTTTGTGTATGTCTAGTGTAGTTTGTGTAGATAAGAAAGAGAAGATAAATGGTTCTTCAGTTATATTTGAAATGTTTTTATTTACTTTTTCTGCTCCAAAAAGGAAATCAATTATTTGGTTTTGAAAAAGAGAAAGAGGCTGAAAATCTTCATCCCTTGCTGTAAAACCAGAGAGAATGTAATGGGTATTCAGGAAAGTGAAGGGGGGCTAGAAATGTTTGACATCTTATTCTAGATATCTCTAAACCCAAGTTCTACTCTAAGGTGAATTGCCAGCACTGAGTTGTGGGGAGAAAGGCAAGGATCAGGACAGAGAAAAGACAGTGGGCGCCTGCTTTGGCTTCAGGCAGGATTGAACTAGGAGAGCAAAAGCAGAATGGAAAATGGGGGAGAGAAGGAAGAATCTAGTGAAATCTGCAAAGGAGTGAGCATCAAATTAATCTAAATGTAAGGATCTCACATTTATACAAGGGAAGGAGAAGATTTTTCACTTACAGTCAGAAAATTCCCCATGTTACCCTAGTCTGAGTATGGTAACCTTTTACCAGTTCTAAAAGTTTAAGCTCCCTGACTTCTGTTGCGCTTTTTCTCTATTCTCTCCTTTTCCATCTCCTTCTCCAATTCTTTCTATCCTCCTTCCATTTCTTTCTGTCTTTTCTACATTTTCTTTTCCTTGTTCCTTTTCTTCCTTTCCTTCTGTCTGTCTTCCCTTCTTTCTTCCTTTCTTTTTTCCATTCCCTCCTCTCTTCCTTTACTTCCTTTTTCTTTCTTCCTTTCATCTGCTTTCCTTTCTTTATCTTCCTTTATTCCTTCCTTCCTTTCTTTCTTTTCCATTCTTTCTCCCCTCTACAAAAATACTCTGAAGATAAATTGTCTGAAGAAATTTCAAAGTCAGGGGGAAATGAGCTTGAAATTATTCCATTTTGTCTTTAAAAAAAAAAAAAAGTAATTTATACAAAGTCTAAATAATCTCCAGCCTGAGGTGTAGGTACATATAGGTTTATGTCTATATACATATGCATAAATATGTTTGTAGATGTGTCCTGCATATTAAGTGAGAATATACTATAATTAAAGTAAATATATAATGTGTTCAAGTAAGAGTTAATAAGAATGATTGCTCGTGCTGACAGTCACAATATTTTGTTATATATACATATGTGTCACACTCACCAATGCAAACATATGCATGCCCTGATACACATATGTTTACAGTGCACATATGTGTTCTTTCTATTCACAAAGAGTATGTATAAACACAGTATGTTTTTTCATTCACATACACAACTATGTCTTATTCCCTCTTTTACGGCACCAATTTTCTTTTCCTAATGTGCAAATTCCTTTCATTCTTCATCCTAGTGTTTTAATTAATCTTCATACACCTGGAACAGAGAATAGACTTCCCCTGAAAGCAACTTAAGTGAGCTCTCATGCAAGGGGGCCCTTCAATGCATGTGTCAAAGAAGTGCAAGTATTACCAGTAAAAGGGAAGCATCCTAAAAGTTAAGCATCCTAAGACCTATGGGAGGCCATAAGTCTGCAAAGTACCTTAGCCCTCATAGCTTCAGCCCTGAAGCTGCAGGATTATCGTTTTAACTGACCTTGGATTTGTTGAGCTCTTTTATGTGTATATCACCTTCTTTTACAGGAATAGAGATCCAGTTTTCTGTCTTGGCTGGGTTAAGAAGACATGTCTGGCATTTGGCAGTTTCCCTTATCCAGTTTTCTAGATCTTGGGGATAAGGTCAAGCTGCCCTGTTAGTTCAGTCTGGACTGAGTTCCTATATCTGGAACATGTATAGTTCACTACCTAAATGCCCAGGGCAACCTGAGCAGAAACTATGGGTGTACCAGCGAGGAAGCTGAGGAAGATGGTCTGAATTTATGAATACTGTGCTTAGAGGTCTGGTTTCCAGAGGGCCAGACTACCCTGACCTTTTGGGAAAAGTGGAACAGGTGATAAATTCTAAGTCCTTGTTTCCTTGATCTTTAATGTGGTCCTCCATTCAAGTGTTATCTGCATAGTATTAGTGCAGAGGATATGAGATTTTTGATTTTCCAGGGGTCTATTCCCTGGTAAATTTTACTATCATTGGCTTTTGTTTTCTTCTAATTCCATCCCTTCAAACAGTTTATGAGGTGATTTGTACTAAAAGTTAGACACTCAGATCAAAACTGAAAAATGCAGCTATTGAATCCTGAAAAAATAAAAACAAAAACAAAACTATATTTGACTGTATATCAGTTTCTATCCAGATAGTTGGATCTATGCTTTAAAAAAAAAAAAAAAAAAACACTAGTCGGTATCCAAATTAAAATAAGGTCCAAGAAGAAGAGAAGGATCCACTGGGGGGAGTAATGGGTGAAGTCTGAAAAAAAAGTAAAGGGGATCTTGGCCTGAGATGAACTGGTAGTAGATACTCCAGGATATGGGAAGGTATCTGATAGGAGCTGGCACAAGACAAACCCAATATGAGTTAGGGAAGGACTTAGAAAACCAAATTTAGATGCCTCTTCAAGTTGGGGGGAAAGGAAATCCAGTTTATGAATTTTTCACTGAAGATACCTTCACCTAGGTATCTTGGGAATCTCTTTTTTCCCAATTCCCTTGTCCTCTTGCAGGAAATTTTTGGATAAGAAAGCTGTCATAAGTTTATGTGCCTGGATAGGAGGAATGGAATGGGAAAGTTAAAAGAATTGTCCTATAATGGACAGCCTGAACAGTGGACTCTGGAGACTCGATTGAAAACTCAGCTCTGAGAACACTGGCTGAAGATTCCTGGAATTTTAGTTACCTGGGGGGTCCTACCCATTTCCTCCCATGATCTTCTTATTACTTGTCCTCTTCCCAAGGAACTCTGAGGTCTGGAAGCTAATGACGCCAAGGGTCAAAGAACCAAAGAATATTAGAAATGAAACAGACAACAACTTAAAAGTTTTCCTTCGACTGCCTCATCTTACCCACAAGTCAGGAATAAATTATAATATTGGAGGAGCTGAAGAAATTCGGAAGCATTCTTGTTTTGTTTCATTTGTTTTATTTGGAGACAGAGACTCTAGAAAAAAAGGCAAATGACGATGGACAGACTCCACTTGTGAGCGATGATTACTGGTCTCGCAACAGCAATCCGCAGATCTTCATTCGGAAGTGAAAGTATCTGCCTCCAGCCAGGGCTCTCTTTCTAGTAGCTGCGGGCTGTGCTCATAAAATAGAATCTCCGGGTATGATAATGCTTAAGGTCGCAGAGCGTTAGACCTAAAGAATGAAACAGAGAACAAAATAAGATCACCCGAAATCAAAGAGAAACCTTTCGTTTCGGTGCCATTGAGCAGAGATTTCAGAACAATTTACAAGGGGCTCGGTATTCTGATTTTCTCTCTGAACCCGAAGTATTAGAAGCCTCCTCCCCACATCTCTTCTATAGTCCAGAACTAAGGCTCTATATTGAGAGCCTTAAGGAGCTACTCGAGTCAGAACGGAAGGACTGCAGGACCGAGTTGGCTTGTCTCTGACGGTCAGTGCTCCAGGCTGGTATCCGTTAAGCGCACCTCCCGGGGCGGAGTACACGTGCCAGCTTTAAGCTTCTAGTTCCCACAGGGACTGAATATCGAGCGAGCTCCCAAACTCCCGGCCCAAAACAGGGCAGTCTGGGGCTGTTCCAGGCAGAATGGCCTCGGAGAGTGTGCGGCCGAGCCTTTTGAACCGAAATAGTGTGTAGGTAACTTCACAGAGATAGTTTTATCAGAAGTTGAATTCATAAATTGTTGCCCGGGAGAAGGGACGGTTTGGAAGGAGAGTGATTTAGAGAGAAGAGGATTGGAGGTTTGCTCAGATGGATGCTTACAACTATAAATTCCTACTGACAGTTTTTTTAACTCAAAAAACCTTTGATTTTTCGGAATCAATTATTCGGAAATTCCTCCTTGCATACAGATAATGTAATATCTCTCTAGAAAAGGAGTTCTGAAATTGGAGTCCGCAAAATTTGATTTTTTTAAAATATAGAGAACTTCATTTCAAAAATAATTAGCTTCCTTCATAACCCTGTGTATTTTATAAATTTAAAAACTTTATTCTGTGCCAAACGACACACACACACGTTAAGAAGACCCTCTGCTCTAGTGAATCTAGACACTAAATAAGTGTTTAATAAAGTTATTTTTTATTTGTTTTGTTCCTATTGTTGTTTTTAAAGAAGAGATTAAAAAAACTTTCACTATTTCATTCACTTGGATCAAATCCCAGGCGCATCCTTCCCACCTTTCTCGGGCCCAGCCCTATGTGCACAATTGGTGAGATGTTTGTTCTAAAAGGGAATAAATTCAGAAGGAAATATATCACATTGGTACTGGTCTTGTTACCCGACACCCTTAGTTCTGACGGCATTCTTGTCCCCCGGTATCCCTAGTTGTGTGGGTTTTGAAGATGCCAAAATAGACACAGGCGTTAAATAGATCGATCTAGAGGGGAGAGAAAAAAATAAGAAGTATGTGTTTTAAATAATTTAATGATCCTCCAGTATCTCTCCGCTGTTCCCCCCTCCACATCCCTTAGCGCTAGTGCATCTCTACTACGCAGAGAGAGAGGCTAGGCTAATTCAGAGCCATAGTCTCTTAGGTTTTTCAACTCTGCCGGGAGCCTTGGGAAGCTATGTGCCGAATGTGAAGAGAGTTCCTTCTCGATTGAGAATACTATCCCCGCTGCGAATATTAATTTCGGGTGCTATATTAGACCCGGGTGGGATCTAATGACTTAGGTCAGATAGAGTCACAGGCTAACTCAAGCTCTCTCCAGGATTCCTTAGAATAAGGAGCCGGTACAAACTGAGTATTGAAACATACCTAAAGGCATCTGAGCTGTGTTGAACCTTATTTAATACAGTGTGGCTTTTGGGCAGGATTTACTAGGATGCAAATTCTAAAACAGATTCTTTTTTCAATAAACCGAACAGATCACTTCTGTCAGACCAAATTGCCTCCCACAATTTTTTTTTCTTCAATTACAATATAATTTTCTTGGGGGAAGGTGAGGGCGGGGAAAATCTCTAATAGGAGTCACAAATTGATAGTGGTTCTCCCTAATACATTCTAATAAAGGTTCATGGAAAGCTAAATGTTTCTTTGGGGATTGTACCGTCTAAAGAGACTAGGAGTATTACAAATGCCGGCACTGTTTGATAACTCCTTTTTTTCTTTCAGGAAATCTGGGCGCTAAACATCTCCAAGATTCGTTATCCCAAATAACAGCATGGTGTGGGTGAAAGATCGTTGACTCGGTAGGGCAGTGTCAGGAAAATTGGGTTCTACTTGGGGGTTGCTTGAAGAAGTTACCACTAATTAGTGCTGGCTCCTTGAAAAAATTAGCCTTTTTCCTAGACTCCATTTCCCTACTTGTAAAATGAAAGGACTCCGTTTCCCCTTTTGTAAAATAAAAGAATTGAGTGTCCTAACGTTGTTTTCTGTTCAGTTTTCCTTTGTGAAACCCGGTCTGGAGATGTGTGGCTAAGAAGAGGCAGTTGCTGACTGTATAGTTTTGCAAGTTTGCAGAGTGGCCACTGGCGACCTTCCCCTGACTTCTCTGACCCGAAAAGGTTGGTAACCTCCAGTCTCTCTTGGAGATTTCAAAAGAAACTGTGTAGTAACGGAAATTGCAAGCTTTTATGTCTGGAGTGGCTTCAGGTTCAAATGACAACGCCAACTTCCTTGAGATTTAGCTATTGTTAAAAATGCTAAGTGAAATTTGGAAGGAATTAGAGATAGAAAAAAAGAGAATTCTGGAGGAGTGGGGAAGAGGGAGAAAGAACCGGTCTGCTTTTCTGTGGATGGAACTGGGGTTCCCATTGAGTAAGGCTAAGGCTATATTCAGAATGGGTTTGGTTGGCCCATATTCAAAGAATTCTGAACATAATTGATTTATAGATTGCCACCAAGCTAAATAGGCCATCAGGATACACTGGTAGCAACCAGAGGATTGTAGGCTTTTCAAGGTCTCCCTTTCTCTCTCTGTCTTTCTCTGTCTCTGTCTCTGTCTCTCTCTGTGTCTCTGTTTCTCTCTCTCTTTCTCTGTCTCTCTGTGTGTGTCTCTGTGTATTTTTCTCGCTCTCTCTCTGACTCTGTTTCTCTCTGTCTATCTATCTGTCTGTCTGTCTCTGTCTCTGTCTGTTTGAATCTGTCTCTATCTCTGTCTCTCTGTCTCTCCCCACAATGACTTGTCAAAGGTCATGCAGCTAACTAGTGACAAATTCACTTCTGGTCAACCACAATTTACTTTTTTCATTAAAAGAAAAAATAGATTCTCCCCCACATTTCTACTGGAAGAAGAGTCCCTTTCTTTAACTGAAGAGATAATCAAATGCCAAGTTAACAAGAAGAATTGTGAGGAAATTTTATTATCCCTAAAAATAAAGGAAAGGATTATAAGAGGGATTTTTGTTGGGGGGGAGGGGAGGGAGGGGAAAAGGTAGGTAAGAAAGAAAATCAAATATCTCTTTTTAAAAAATTAACTTCCATGCAGCCCAGCCAGAAGCAATGTGTCTAAGAGGAGGGTCAGGAAATAGAGCCCCAGGAGTGACACTAGTTCCCTTTGTCCTCTTTCCTGAAGCCCTTATGCCTTCCCCACCCGGGGCAGAGATAAACATGGCCTCAGGCTTTCCTAGGAATTTCGTGAGGAGGGGGAGAGAAGGAGAAGAGTGGGTGGCAGGCGGCGGTTCCCAGCTCAACTCCAGATTTATTTTAAGCCAGTTTTGAAAATGCCTTCACAAACAGACGTCTCCAAACTCCAGAGCTAGGCTGAAGGTCTCCATCTGGGTGGAATGGCAGAGATAACATCCTGGAGGACAATCAGCACCTGGGGAAGCGAAAATGCATTATAACCTCCTTACATACACAGCCCAGTGCCTTGCACATAGTAGGTGCTTAATAAATATTTGATGCATTGAGTTGAATTGAAGCCTATGCCCAGTGTGTTGTGTTGGAATAGAATCACTAGTAGAACCTTTGCTGAGATTAAAACTTCTGGCTGAAAAACAGAGCCTGGGACTGGAACTCTAGCAGCTTTGGGGTTCCACCGGAAACTGGACTCTCCTCCCTCTCCGCCTGACTTCGGTGGTCAATTTCATTGCTTCTTTGTAATTCTCTCTCCTGCCGGGTAAATGCAGCGATTGTGGCAGCAGTAGGGTGTTTTCCCTATCGCTTTCTGTATTTTATAAACAGAGGTCGCAACCGAATGTAAACTGCTGCAGTTTATTTAAACATGCATCATGTTTCACTGAAGCTTTCACAACGCCCCCTTTCTCCAGGCTATCCAGCTGGTTATTTCCCCAGCATCCCAGTCCTACCCTTCTGTCAGTCTCTGGACTAGGATTGAAGGACCTATCGCGAGTCAGAAAACGGAGTGTACTTTCTGCATGCTTCCGCCTGGGACTGGAGACCCGGAGAGCTAGAAAGGCAGCTTCTCTCTTTCTCCTATCAGAGGGCGAAACATTTTGGTCAGAAGACATAGAAAATGAGTCCTTCGTGGCCAAAGGTCTCTTTGTTCCTTTCACCAGTCAGGCGACACGGGGAGAAATTGAGACAATTCCAATTTAAGCAGCATTTTTAAGGTTTACAAATTGCCTTCCCTGGATAATTAATGAAAATCTTATTTCACCGTTTTACGACTTGGGAAACGGACTAAATCCTGAATCAAAAGAATTGGTCAATCCTATGATTAAATAAATGAACCACTTTTAGGACCTTTGTAGATAAGTCCATCTTTCTCACTATGCCATTTTGGAAAAGGGTATAGGTGTCCGGATGGGTAAGATTAGGTTAACTCTGTGTGTGTGTGTGTGTGTGTTTGTGTGTGTGTGTGTGTGTGTGTGTGTGTTCCTTTGAGCTGCATGAAAGAGAGTGCAATGAATTTGAGAGAGGAAGAAAATAATGATCAAATAATGAAGACAAAGGTACCCGAAACTTGTCTCATCAAGTATGCTCTCCAGTCCCTCAGGCCTAAAGAAACAGAGCTTTTCTCAATCTATCAAGATGCCCCCAGCTCTGTAACTCTGTAACTTGAACCCCATTTGGGGGGCCAGCCCGATGGAAGATAACGGAGCCAGAACAGCCAAATTGCTGACTGGCCAGGACTCTAGATCCGGGCTTCCCGGCAACTTAGAAGGGGAAACACTCACCTGCATCTCCCTTTCTATCATCTTGAACATGCTGTCTCCCATTGTGTCCCGGACGGACAAATGTTGTATCACAGAAACCTTTTTTTTTTTTTTTTGAAAAGACTAGTTTTATATGCCCATGTAATCACAGACTCTAATGTTGGTTTCAAATGAAAGAGGCTTCAAAATTGTCTCACCCACCATCCCCTTTAATTTATTTCAGAAAACTGAGGCTCGATAAGGTTAAGGCATTTGCTCAAGGTCACTGATTGTAGAAGTCCAGACTAGAACTCGAATAACCTCACTCACAGTCCCTGGCACAGTTTGGCTTTTTCCACTGCATCGGGGTGGTATGTGTATGCGTGGACCGCGAAGGACTCCCTATATATATGTATAAGCATATTATGTTTGCATGTCATATAAGTGTACGTATGTGAGTCCATCCTGCAAACAAAATGTTAACAATAAACGTTTATTATGCTTACTACAGTGCTGACGAAGTTGCATATTTGGGAACACATATGAGAACATTCACATGTATGTGAAAAATCTCATTGTGTATATAGTATGTAAAAATACTAAATGCTAAACTTGGAAACATCAAGTGTATTAACATAATAATATCAGCCACAGCAATAACTACTCCCGATAACATGATTTAGTTGCTAGACTCTTTATAATTTAGATGATTCATGTTCAAGCCTTACCTCTGATGAATGGTTTCTATAATTATGAAAGTTGCCAAGGGTACTGAGAAATTAAATGACAATTCCAAAGATTATAAATTGTACATTTGCATTAGTGGAGGAAGTTTTTACATCAGTAGTTCCCAGTTATTGAAGAAATCAGGGACTGAAACATCATTTAAAAAAAAAAAACAACAATATTTTCATATAGTTTTACAAAGTGTTTTCCTCACAACAATCCTGTAAGTACTGTTGAGTGTAAAATTGTCATTCGAATGACATTTAAAGATGAGGAAACTGAGGTTCAGAGATGTTGAATGTATTGCCCAGAGTAACAGAGCTATTAAGTGTCAGGCTCAGAATTCCATAAAAAACAAGTTGGGACTGAAGTATTAAAATTGCCTGTTTTTTGGTGCTATCTTTGTAAGGCACCTTCCTGATTGTGGAATATGTGTACATGTGCTTAGCTGTTTTGTGCTTGAATTGCCTGCTCCCATGAGTGAGACAATGCTATTTCTTATTTCCCTGTATCCTCTGCAGCAACCAACAGACCTTTAGATGTTCACCAGTCTAGTACTTAGATACTCATTCTTGGATGCCAGCACTGCTCTCCAGTTTCCTCAGCTTTTTGCTCTGATCAGTTCTGCAAGATATATTCATGGTATTCACCTGTGGGCTCATATGCTTTTCAAAATAACTCTTTAATTCAAATCAACAAGCATTTATTAGTAACCTACTATGCGTCAGGCCCTGGGAATACAAAACACCTAGGTACAATCAAGTGGATGGAGCCCTGAGCTCGAGTCTGGAATACACTGAATTCAAATTTAGCTTCAGGAACACTTACTAGCCGCGGGCCCTTAGGAATGTCACTTAACCTAAATTTCAAGTATAAAATTAGGGTAATTAAAGCACCTACCTCACTAGGTGGTTGTAAGGATCAAACGAGATAGTGTTGTAAAAGGCTTAACACGCTCAAGGAGCTCAAGGAGCTAAAAGATAGATTTTTAAAAATTATAACAGAAACAAAAATTAAACTGTCCCTCTCCTCAAAAAGCATTAGGTTAGAGCTGTCAAAAACTTTAAAAATTATCTATTTCAACTGCTCATTTTACGGAAGAAACTGAGACTTAGTGTGTCTTGCCCATTTGTGTGAGTATGTGAGTGTGTCCACACGGATTTATCAAAAACCTTTTTGTGGAATCGCCTTTTTCTCAGGGTTCTGGCGCTGGGCTTCTGCCCTTCTTGAATCACAACCTGGGGTCTCTATTCCCTGGAAGGGAAGGTCAATCTCTATTTGGATCAGTCGGATCAACGGTACTGCGCAAAGAAGTCGAAGACCGAGAAGAAGGTGGCCTCTACAATCCAATCTTGTTCTAAACCAGACCCGGGACGCAGCGACCTACAACTGTTGCAGCCTTGGGCCGAAGGCAGGGAGGAATGGGCAGTGAAGCCAGAGGTGGCACAGCTGCATGGAGAGCTCGGGAGCCTCCAGAGCCCCAGGAGCGGCACGAAGGTTGGCAGGAGCAGGAGGCCAGCACTGCCCACTGTAGCCGCTGCATTTTGATGCCTTCGGAAGCCGGAAACTCCTCTCCGCCAAACAGAATTGACCCCTAAAAGTTCCACCGCTGGGTATATAGCGCCTTTTTCTGGCCTGGTTTCTGCAGTTCCTGCTATAGAGCACAGACCTAGTACGAGCTGGAGAGCGGTGAGCGCCGTTCTGGTCCACCACCATTTCGTAAAAATTCAATGTATTTGTGTAGCCCATTCAGCTTGCTCAAGATCTTTTCACGCCCACTTTCTCCTTTATTCCGTGACTATAAGCAGTGCTATTAATCCAGGGTCAAGGTGCTCTGGGACCCAGAGTAGAAGTTTGCATCAACGTGAATCCTCTCTTAAAGAGCGGGAGATGGGAGGGAGAAATGTGCAGAGAGAGAAAATTTCACATGCGAACCCCAAGGCAAGTCAGTATTTTTTAATTTAACAAGTGAGGCACACCTTTCAATTGTCCTTTCTTCTTCCCAGCCCCTTTTGCCAAGAATCCCATTCATTTCTCCTTCTCAACCCTCCTCGCAACTCTCCACCCTTAAGTAGGGTTTATTCAAAAAAAGACAAACCGGGAAGGGTTACTGAGGTCAGGGGTCTGCAGCAAACAGAAAGGACCTTTCGCAAGTGATTACAAGTAGGATGCATAGCCATCCTGAGCTTCAATCACTGGAGTTATGTCATTTCTATCAGAACCTCGCAAAGGTTCTCTCCACCCCCTGCGTTACCCTACCACTTTTCCCTGCACTAAATTGTTTTCCCTTCCCAGGAATCAGCACCCCTCATTTTCTCTCCTCCTCTCTTTTTGCTCTGGAGAGCCGGGGGTCACAATACACTCAGTTCAACGAGACATTTCCTGCATTGTCCAGTGAGCCATAGACAATGAGAATTACTGCTAGTCACAGTAATTGCTAATTAGAAGGAATCTACATACATAGAGCATTAAAGTTTACAAGACGATTACTTCACAATCTCAGGAGGAAGATAGAGTAAGTATTATTATCTTCCTTTAAAAGATGAAGAAATTAATAATAAAGATTCATTATCAATGTTATAATCATTTTTATAGTTAACTGATATCCTTACATTTTACAAACTTAATATTACTGAAAGAGGTGCAATGGAAAGAGTCTTGGACTAAGTCTGAAAAGCTAGATTCTAATGGGTTCAAATAGAACTCTTCTACAGTTATCTGAGTAATTTTGGACAAGTCACTTTTCTTCTGGGCCTCTCCATTTCTGTAAAATGAGAGGACTGGTTTCTAAGGTCACTTCCAACTTTAATAATCTGTGAAACCATTTTTTAGGCGATTGGAAACTTTTTAAAGCTATCTTGTCTTTTCTGGTTTCTCATACTTCACCTCTTTCGTTTTCATTGCCTTTTTACCTCTCCTTCAATAAATATCACTAAGGACTGTGGTTTTAGCTGGTGGTATATTTGAGTGACTAAATTTGATGGTTTGTCTTAGGCAAACCATTTCGCCTTTCTGGGCTTCAGTTTCCTCTTCTTAAATAAAAATCGGTTTGATCTGGATGATCTCTGAAGGATTTTTTCCCCCTAACTCGTAAAAGTAAATTGAATATAATTCTAGCATTTGGAATATAGCACTGCGTTTTACACGGACCGCAAATTCTGGCTTCCACTTTTTTGTGCCTCAATGCTGCCCTCTCCCGACAGTTATAGGTATTCACAGCCCTTTCCTAGACATAGACCCAGTTTGTGACATTCTTTATTGTTCACTTTGTTATATACGGGAAAATGAGAAAGGGATGTAAGCAGGATGGATGATAGCTGTCCCCCAGAGTCTGGAAGTCCAGGACCGACCACAAGGAACCTCAGGAGTGGATGACATTCTGAGAGGCAGATTTGGAGTAGTCTTACTATGTCAGCTGAAAGTTTCTCTGTGCCAAAGTAGCCACGACCCATGGTACACTTGCTGGATGGGCAATGGAGGATTTATGACTATGTTTTTTAGGGCTCTTAGATAATGCTCTTATCTAGCATTAAGTTTATTTTTGCTATCGGGAAAGAGAAGGGAATAAGCATTTATATCTTACCTACCATGTGCCTGGCACCTTGCAGTGATTATCAAAACACTCCTATGCTCTAGAATCCACAATGCTCAGAACTCCAAACCTCTATCTGGCTTTCGAGGTGAAATCTTTGAGAGTGAATCAATCCCTTACTTTGTAGTAATTCTTCATGTCATGAAGGCAGAGGAGAATAAATTCATTATAATTTAATCTTATATCATCTTCTATGGTTATGTTTCTATATATTTACATGCTTTGTATCCCTGACTAGAATGTAATTTCCCCAAAAAGAGCAACCAGCTTTCTCTTGTAACAAACTCTTTCAGAGACATATGTGGGAATCGTGTACAAATAACGTATCAAAGTTATACTGCATGCAAAAATGTACATTATTGACTTAAAGTGAACATTTTCAGCTTAAAGCATGGACATCACTGAAGAAAGATATGCCCAAGGGATCTACCCTCATAGTATCAAGCAAAGAACTGAGAGTACAAGAAATGCTCATTGAATATTAAATATTCACCCCAAAAATGTCACATCAAAAATATATGAAGAAGCAGTCACAGAACAATACAAGACAGCTATCAAATGTTTATATATATAGTTTGGACTGATAGTCAAGTTTACACCAGCATTTGGGGAGTTGAAAAACAGGGTACCCAATCTTTTTCTCTGCTTTAGTCCATAGTAAATATCCAAACTCATGCTGTCTCTAGAACTAAACATTCAATGAACTGACAAATCTTTTATCTATAGTTTCCTGTGTTTCAAGTCCTTTGTTAGCTAGGTTCTTATGACAAGGAAAGATAAAAAAGATATCGAAATGTAGGACACATGGTTCCAAAGCTCAAAAAGATTTCAATAAATGACACTAACACAGTTATATAGTGTTAAAACTTACAAAATACAGTGAACATTTATTTAGTACCCAATACATGCTACAATGAACACAGAGAAATTCAAAGACAAAAATTAGTCTCCTACTTGAAAGAGCTTACATTCTACTGAAAAGAAGCAATGTGTACGTGATTAAGTAAATGCAAAATATAGTCAAAGTCATTTTGGGATAAGGAAAGTACTACTAACTAGTGGTATCAAGATATAGAGCTAGGGCACTTATAAAAACTTAAAAGATACAGGGTCTAAAGCTTCCTTGAGTTTAATAGGAAGTTAAACAAAAAACACAACAATACATGATGCACACGTCAGAGAAGAGCAAAACAAAATGTTTGCTTTCCAATCACCCTATGAGCAAGATAGTACACATTTTTCTCATTTTTTCAGTTACGGAAGCAGACTCAGAGAAGTTAATTGACTTACAATTTGAAATTTGGTATTTGAGAACAGGACCCCTGACTCTAGGTTGTGTCCATGCTACTTCCCAAGGTAAAATTTTTATGTAGCAAATAGCTAGAGGCTAATCTAGACAATCCAAATAGAACATATTGTGATGCATATTGTATGCATATAAATGCTGAAAGGATATAAAACTTGAAGTGATTAGAGAGACCAAGGCCAAAGGAGATCCTGACACAAGTCAAAAAACTCTACCCTGCCTCTCTCCCTTCCAGAGGATTGTACAGACTGGGTTTTTGTGAAGCTATGGGAACTGCTGTGCATCATATCCATGACTCTTTGGGAAGTAGGGAAATTAGGGGAAGGAAGGGAAGAAGAAGGAAGGGAGGGCCAGAACATACACTCCCAGTGAACAGACTGAGTGATTTCTCAATTTCCCTCTTTGGTCCTTGGCCCCAAGTACTGATATTGGACCAAAAAAAAAAACCATTTCTGGCACTAAGCCTTATCCCTGTTTCCATGGCTGAAGAAGTCACTTCCAGTGACCCAGTCTGAGCTGCACCCAGAGTCTATTGAAATCTGAATGTAGGGTCAGAACTGTTTATTATACAACAATTAAAACAGGAAAATATGCAAAGCCTTCATTCAGAGGGATCCGGCTATTGTTAAGCCAGAAAAATGATTTTTGTTTCTAAATAAAAAGTACATTTGTGCTTTACAAAAAATACACACACATCTGGCTGTGTCTATACAATCACAAAGGAAAGTGAATTTGCCAATTTATTTGATCAGTGTAAACAGCCACTCTTAAAAAGTGTTCCTTCTGCATGGTTTTTCCTGATCAATTGTTTACACAGTTCAGACGAACCAAATTTTGTATTGCTTCATGGCTCTTAGAATGAGCCTGTCTCTCCCTACCACCATCACCCCCAACCAAAATAACAACAACAACAACAACAACACATAACTATAGTAAAATTGGACCCAGACAGATAGTTTTCTTCTAGACTGATTTGGCCATTTTACCCTTGGTTTACATAGGGAAAAAAAAAAGGGAAGCAGACTTTAATTAAGAAGATTCGTTGATGATCTTAATCAGTGTAGACAACAGAGTAAGATAATTGACTTGGAGTTTCAAAATAGACTAGAAAAAAAATTTTAAAGCCTCTCTTTGTGGTATTATGATGTTAGATGAACCCTATATGTCAAGGCTCTCTCTGCTCAAGCCTACTAACTCCCTTTTCTCTGCAAAAGCCAGGAGGAGCTTATATGTGCTGTTCTGGAAAGTATGATTTTACATCTCAAAATTAACATGTCCAAACAGAATTCATTACCTTCATCCTGAATTCTTCATTCTTCCAATCTTCTCTGTTACTTCTTTTGTGTGTGTGTGAAGAAGCTTGCAAATTTCATTACTATATTCATCATATTGTGAAAGAAGACCCAAAAGAAAAAACTACCAAAAATGTGAAAATAATATACTTCGATCCTCATTCAGATTTCATCAATTTTTTCTCTGAAGATGGATAGCATTTTTCATCATGAGTCCTGTGGGAATTGTATTGCTGAGAATAGCTAATGTTATTCACAGTCAATCATCATACAATATTGTCATTACTGTGTACAATCTTCTCCTAGTTCTGCTTACTTCACTTTGCATGAGTTGATAATGGGTTTTTTCTACTTTTCTTGAAATCTTCATGCTCATTAATTCTTATAGTACAATAATATTCCATCATATACCACAATTTGTTCAGCCATTCTCAGTTGATGAGTATCCTCCTCTGCCCAATTTCCAATTCGTTGCCACCACAAAAAAAAAATTTTGTACAAATAGATTTTTTTCCCTGTTTTTTTAATTATTTACCATCCTCTTGATCAAACAGGCTCACAACCTTGGTGTCATCTTCAATTCCTCTCTCTCACTTATCCCATCTATCTATCAGACAAACAAAGTAATTAATTCAGAGGAATTTATTTGAAATATTATATAAATATGCACATTCACATAGCTAGAGATAAGATTACTACAATAAATAATTTCCAAGTTTCCTTTCAGCTTCAGATCCTATAACCATTTGATAAATAATCTCAGATTTTATTAGATATCTATTTCTGTACATCTCTAACTCAAAATGGAAAAACCAATCCAAGTGTCAACTATTGTGGCTACTGCTACTTCACTGATATTCTGGGAAACAATCCCAGAATAAATTTTTCATTTGATTCCCAAAGAATTCTTCTTTTTCATAAGGGTCCAGCAAGATAATGAGTGAGAAGAATTCCTGTTCAGAAAGCTTAGCCTTTCCTGATAACTACCCCAAGTTCCATCCTCTCAATAAATTTTCGACAGAAAATGCCATCTGCATCCAGAAAAAGAACTAAGGAAACCGAACATGAATCAATACATGCTATGTTTACTTTTTGGGGTTTTTTTTTTATTTCTCCCATGGTTTTTCCTTTTTGCTCTGATTTTTCTCTCCCAGCATGATTTATAAAGCAATGTGTATTAAAATAAATAAAATATAAATAAAAAAGAAAGAAAGGAAGGAAGGAAGGAAGGAAGGAAGGAAGGAAGGAAGGAAGGAAGGAAGGAAGGAAGGAAGGAAGGAAGGGAGGGAGGGAGGAAAGAAGGAAGGAAGGAAGGAAGGAAGGAAGGAAGGAAGGAAGGAAGGAAGGAAGGAAGGAAGGAAGGAAGGAAGGAAGGAAGGAAGGAAGGAAGAAAACAAGCTTATTGGCTTTGGCCCCAAAGAAGAAGGAGGAAAATTTTTCTTTCTTTACAGAGATGGAAGGTAATGATTCTGGGCTGTACATACAGGGTGTTACAAGCCTTAAGCTTAAAATTCCAAAAAGACTTTTGTGACATCTTGTACTGTCACAACAATTGAATAATTGAATGGAATATTGGTTAATTTTGCTGCTGAACTAACTAAACAACTCACTCTATTTCTCTCTGTCTTTCTATTATATGTGTGTGCATACATATATTCTCACATGCTGAACTAAACACCTCTCTCTCTCTCTCTCTCTTCTCTCTCTCTCTCTCTCCCCTCTCTCTTTCTGTCTTTGTCTCTTTATCTCTCTGTCTGTCTCTCTCCATTACAAGAAATACCTCTGGGGAGCAGAATTAAGTGGAGAATATTTGAAAATATGCATGATATACACATAAAAAATTAAATAAAAATTTAAAAAGTAAAACAAACAAAAAAGAAAGTTTTCCATCCACATGCTCATGTCTGACTCAGGTTGATCCAGGGTTCAGTTCATGAAAAATGAGGCTGTTTGTAACAATCACAACTACTGCTCTAATTGACACAGGAGATGTTGAAATTGTTGGTTCTTCCTATTAAGCTAGGACCTTGACTCCAGAAGTGTTGCCCTGACAACTATAACCTGAGCAGCAAGATGTAGGCTTCTTCCGAGCTCCCAGGTGTCAAGAAGAGACACTGAGAATTTAGTCAAGGGTGCCACCAAACTGCTTGGAGACAAGGTCCTTTTGCAAGATCAGGGAGATAAGGAAGCAGAAGAAATAGGGTCTCATCTAGAAGTTTTCCTCTTAACAACAAAAAGTTATTGAGCAGCTATTATGTTCAAGATGCTACAAAGCAAATAAAGAAGTCTAAGAGCCATCCAAATTAAATCTGTTGTTTTAAAGCTCCATGAGAATTAGAGGGTAGAGTGAAGATCCTTCTTCACAGTATTCTGCTGACTTTATTCAGGTTAAAATTGGGCCTGAAGCTCTGTAAAACTAGCAAGATTAGGAAAAATGGGGAAAAGAAATTCACCTTTAACACATCACTGGATCATACTATTTGAAGAAAAAAAAATCTTAGAAAGTTTACGGCAGAGAAAAAAAAATTTCTTTTCCCAACATCCTAATATGTATGCTCTCAATTCAGATTCAAGACTATTTCTGCTAAACCAGCAGTTCTCAAAGTATAATCTAAGCATTGAAATCACTTTCAAAAGGTCCAAGAGATTAAAAATAATTCTTACAATAATACTAAGACATTTTAATTTCTTTTTTAATTTAATTTTTCATTTTGTAACATTTTAAGTTCTGAACTGTGTCCCTCTCCACTTTGCACCAAAAATCACCATTTGACACAAACTTATAAATATATGTAAAACCGCACTATGAATACTATTAATTTTTCTCTGGAGGTGAATATCATTTTCCTTCATACATCCTTTTGCAATTAAGTTGAATATTTATAATATTCAGAATAATTCAGTTGTCCACAATTATTCTTCAAACAATATTACTGTATACAATGTTCTTTTTGTTCTGCTCATTTCACTTTTCATTTTTTCATGCAAGACTTTCCTTGCTTTTTTCTAAAATCAACATTTCTTGCAGCACAGTAGTATTCCATCACATTCTAATTCTAATAACAGTCAGTATCAGTAGATAAAGCCCACATGACCAAAAGCTCTTGAGATAGGAATGGAGGAAGTTTCTTAATGATTTTTCAAGGGTAAAGGAGTCTTCAGACCAAAAAAGTTTTGAGAATTGTAGCGCTATACCATACTACTTCTGGAATAGACCAATCTCAGAATCCTCAAGGTGAATATCTAGACAAAAAGATAATTGACAATCAGATAATATAAATGACAAAGTTAAAAGCACTTGGGAGTCAAATGAGTGAATAACAAGTGTTCTTCAAGGTAGAGACTTAAGGTACCAGAATCTAATCCACTTAAGAGTTACCCAGACCCTGAGAACATCTCTTGCATCCGTCCTTCTGCCCATAGTCCTGAAATGCTTTGTCCAGTCCTGCCAAGGAATTTATCCTAGCCTATACCTAGCCACATGTAAAAATGAAGCTGCTATCAATATGGCCAAAAATTATTTATAAGATCTTGTATCCCTTCACTAAAGTCTTTTTTCCCTGGAAATTATTTCAGAAACATGAGGCTAGCCAAACAAGCTGTCTTGAGAAGCAGATGAAGAGAGAAAGCAGTGATCTGGAAAGATATCTTCTAGGGGACATCTTCAGGCTAGCAGTAGAGAGGCCCGATTTTCAGGCTTATTTTCTTTAAGTCTCTTTTAATAGTTCCATTTGGTTTATTAGATCTGGCCCAAAAGAGCTGGGAGCCCAATCATTCTGTGGCAATTTGTGAAGGGAGATAAATTAGTCTTTAGCATATTCACCTCCTCCCCTTTTTTCTGTCCTCACTTTTCAGAACCAGCATAAATGTCTATTTCTTGCTGGCTATCCTCTGTTCAGAGATCCAGATGTTAGGGCCATAGCCAATGACCTTAGCCTTTTGACTATTCATCCCCCATCAATCACATCCTTATTTCCCAAGAAACTAATGCCAAATCCCCAAATTATCCTGTCTTATTCCTTTAAGTCTCTCCTCTCAGCTAGCACTAATGTGTTAATATAGTCTACAATTTACTGTTAATGGATGAGGGAGAATTTTTTTTTAATCCCCACAAGGAATTTTAAGAAGGAACTCCATTTAATGGTTTTCAATATCTTAACCAATAATCAATAATCTTTTATAATAATGAATGATAAAGGGGCACTTGGATAATATAATAGATAGTGTATAGGCCTTGGAGTCAGGAATACCTGAATTCAAATGCAACCTCAGATACTAACTAGCTCTGTGACCCTGAAAAAATCATTTAACTTTGATTACTTTTTTTAAAAAATGAATGGTAGGATTTTTTAATTCAATGATAGAGCAATGAAGGGCATATCTGGGCTCAAGGGGTTCTTAGAGCCACCCTTCAAGTCACACTTACTCTTCTTTATTATGTTGGCCTTGCATCAAAACAATAGTAGTTTAGCTTAGTAGTTATAGCTGCCTTCATTCGCAAACCACATCTGGAAACCCCTTTATACCTATTCTTTGATTGTGTTATTGTTCTTATTATCCTCTAATGCTAGCTTCAACATCTTAACATAAAGCTAGAGCTACTCAGTTCAATAAGACTTCATTCAGCAATTAGGCAAAGGCCCCCATTTCTTGCTTTTTTCTTCAAAAGTCTTTATCTTCAACCTAGAGGCTGTTGTTCTATTTCTCAGAAAGACAGGAAGGAAATCCTCTTTTCTTTCCTATCTATTCTATTTTGTACTGTCCTCCTTTACCTTCCCCTATGACCAGCTCACCTCTTCTTCGGTTTATTCATAAAATTATAGGTTTAGAGATAGAAGAGACCTTAGATGATATTTAGTCCCATTCTCTCATTGTAAGATGAAGAAACTAACACCTAGAGAGATTAAATGATTCTCTGAAAGTCACAAAAGTAGTAACAGAAGCAAGATTTGAATACAGGTCTTTTGACTCCAAAATCAGTGTTCTTTCCAAAGTACTACATGGCTAACATGGCCCTAATAGAGTCTTTATCTTCTTCTAATGCAAAACTCATTTTCCAAAAAAAACAAAACAAAGCAGTAGACAATGAATAGAGCCTTGGAGTCAGGAGGCCCTGAGTTCTAATATTGGTTCAGACAACTTAACACTTACTAGCTGTGTAATCCTCAGAAATTCACTTATCCCCAATTGCTTTGCCAAAAAAGTCATTCTCCATACTATTCTACAAATTATTCATATTATGTATTTTTCCATCACTCTTTGTTTTAGCTTCAATTTTAATTCTTCTGAGATCATGGCATTCTGATTGGCAGCTCTATCAAGGTCCTTCCTGAGTTGTCTCTTAAATCATTCCTTCTCCATCTTACTCATCTATAGAAGAGATAATACTAGCCAAAGATAGTAATGGCACCCATTTCACAGATATTTGAGGATCAAAAGAGGATCATATGCAAAAGAATTTGCAAATCTTAGAGTACTGTACAAAGCTACTATTATTGTTTTGATTAATATAATTATTAATTATTGATATAACTATTATTATATTCTAAATCCTGTGCATCCATTATGGAGCAGCTCAAGTCCCATGTTTTTCACAAAGTCTTTCTAACTATTCTAACTATTCTAACTCTCACTGATCTCTCCATTGGACTCTACTGAACTAACACTCAGAACCATTTGAATAGACCTAATCTACAATCTTAAGCACTCAGTAAACAAGACCAGAATTAAATAGAAAGAAGAGATCTAGCTAAATTATATCTAGGAAATTATACAGAATTTTCAGTTATCCCAAAGTGCTCCTAACTCAAACAGTCCATCTTGTTTTTCACCAATATTCCCCTGCTGATATGGGGTTAGGATAATATGAAAGAGCAGAAATGATTTGAGAGGCCACTCAAGAAAGATTTCAATAGAGCTGCCAACCAGACTGCCTGATCTCAGAAGAATAAAATTACAAATGAAACAAAGAGGGATGAAAAGATGCATGATAGTCAGGAATGATTTGTAGTATATTATGGAGAATATCTTTTTTTTTTTTTTTTTTTTTTGGCAATTGGGATTAAGTAACTTGCGTAGGATCACACAGCTAGTATTAGGGGTCTGAATTCAGATTTGAACTCAAGTCCTCCTAACTCCAAGGCTGGTGCTCTATGGCCTCCCCTGGAATTTTTTTTGTCTTATTTTGTTTTTTGGAGAATGAGTTTCGCAAGAGAAGATGATAAAGATTCTATGTTAGTCATGTGGTACTTAGTATTGGTTTTAGAGTCAAAAGATGTGTATTCAAATCTTGATTTGAATTTAATCTCTCTAATGTTGATTTCTTCATCTTACAATGAGAGAATGGACTGAATAGTTTCTAAGATTCCTTTCTGCTCTAAACCTATAATTTTATAAAGAAACTGAAGAAGAGGTGATCTAGTCATGGAGGGAAATCAAGGGCTAATGTACAGATTGTAGCATTCATGAAATTTTAAAAGAAACAAAGGAAAACCTCCAGTATTGTTTATGAATAATTTATGAGAAGAAATGAACTAGATTGGGCAGTGGATGCATTGGGGTGGTGAACAGTGGAAAATGACAATGCTATAAAAAGAAAGCTTTAACATTTTTTTCTTTTAAGAATCACACAGAATAATAAGGCATGGTTGACATGCATTCTGCATGAGTGGAAAGAGTTCCTCCATCAATGAGAATAGATTCATAAAGTATAAGTTCTTAATTATATACTCTTCTATACTATTCTTTTTTATGCATTCTTCTTTTCTCTTTGAGTCTGTAAGGTATTTGAGAACAAGGACTCCTCTGAATTCTCCACTATGCCTGTTGCTTAGTCATTTCAGATTCTTTATGGCCCTTATTTGGGATTTTCTTGGCAAAGATGCTGGAGTGCTTTGCTTCTCCAGCTCATTTTATAGATGAGGAAACTGAGGCAAACAAGGATAAGTGACTTGCCCAGGGTCATATGAGTACTAAGTATCTGATGCCAGATTTGAATCCAGGAAGAAAAATCTTCCTGACTTGATGCCTGTACTTTATTAATTATGCAACCTAGCTGGCCTCCCACTATGCCTAACAAGAATCAAGTTTCCTTCTTTTGACATTAAAAAGTGCCTTCTCTTTTCAAATAAAAAGAAATCTATTAAATCTCAATCACCTTAGGTACTTAATAAATTTTTCTTTAGTGACTATTAGACCAAAAGCTCAGGACCTTAAAAGCTAGAAGGGACATATTTTTCATTTTTTCTCTGTTAGGAATACCTCACAATACCTGAAAGTGCTGGGTTCTGTGGGAAGGGAGTTCTACCGGAGGGGATCAGGGCAATCACCAAAAGGAAAAAATGAGCAAATGAAAATCATTTATAACATGCTTTAGGAAAGCAAATATTTAAAAAGAGAGAAAGAAAGAAAGAAAGAAAGAAAGAAAGAAAGAAAGAAAGAAAGAAAGAAAGAAAGAAAGAAAGAAAGAAAGAAAGAAAGAAAGAAAGAAAGAAAGAAGGAAGGAAGGAAGGAAGGAAGGAAGGAAGGAAGGAAGGAAGGAAGGAAGGAAGGGAAAGGAAGGAAGGGAAAGGAAGGAAGGGAAAGAAAGAAAGAAAGAAAGAAAGAAAGAAAGAAAGAAAGAAAGAAAGAAAGAAAGAAAGAAAGAAAGAAAGAGTGAATCCCGGAATATACATTCTAATAGGAAGAGACAAGATGCACAAAAATTTCAATAGCGATTTTTTATTCTTTGCCAACTTTACAATTTTGTTGAGAGCTGCTCTTGTTGACCAAATCCAGGATCCAAGATACTTTTATAAAACTCAAACAAGTTTATTAGCTTCCACAATATCAGTATTGGTACAAGGAAGGAATGCAGAGTTGTTTTTCTGGAGAAGCCTTTTAATACTCTACAAGTATAGAAAGTCAGCATTGGACACTGGAGTGGGAAAGGAGAAAGGAAAGAGAGAAAGAGGGGTGTCCAGCATTTGGAGAATAATTGAAGAAACTGTAGTCTCACCCTGTAGGGAAACATTATTGGGTCTTAATAAATACTGGAAATTAAAAGTGCAAAAAAAATTATAATATGACATAGACTGAAGAAAAACAGTGAAAAAAGATGGCATATATGTAATTCATCATCCAAAATTTATGTGAAAAAACCAGTTCTAGAGGTGCTCTTCAAAATTACAAATTCTTCCTTTGACTCATCACACCCTAATACAGAATGTGCAGAAACAAATCTCTGGAGTAGAAAGGAAGAAGAATAATTTGAATATAATTCATTTCTAAACTTCTGAAGCTGTAGATAAAAAGATTCCCCTAATCTCTGTATAAGAACTCGAGGAAACCATCCAACTTTTTTCTACCACCACAAAAAAAAAAAAATGGTAAATGGTTGAGAAGTCATTCGACTACCTTTCTGAGTTGGAAGTCTGAAATACAGGATCCAGGAACTCACCCCTTGGGCCAAGGAAGATCACATATGTCTCTATCATAAAGGAATCATTAAGAGCTATCAGCTCTGCTCTTCTCTCAGGATCTCACAGATAAAATGAAAAAAAAAAAAAAGCCCCAGCAGTTCTTTTGGTTCTCTCTTCTAAGTAACAATAACAGGAGTGTTTCCTATAAGAATTTAAAACAATAAATTCATGTTCCATAAGTGGAAATCCATCCTCCAATAGGAATTCAAGGCCAATATCCATATCCTCATACAAAATCTCAAAGTCCCAAATAATTGCTTGACTCTAAGCCAAGTTCATCCCCAAACACTGAGAATATCTATAAATGTTCTTAGTCCTCTTAATGAAAAGAGCTTTCAGCAGCTTTCGTAGAGAATTGCTCTCAAAATCCTAATGGAATCTCACTACCCCATAATTTCATCAAGACCAATTTCCTACATACACAATTATTGTCATCATATAAATGGAGAGAACACTAAGAAGCAATAAAATTTAGGTCAAGTCAAATACAGTATCAGCACAATACTATCAAAGTTAAAATTTAGCATATGTGCATGCATTTTTAGAGAAAAAAATATAAGAAAAGGAAGGCACTATGGGAGGAGAGAGGGACCTAAAAGAAAAAAGAGAAGGGAAAGGAGTTTCAGGTAAAGAGATAAGGAGAAGGGGAGAAGGAAAAAATGGAGGAAGAGAAAGGAGTACCAGGGAAAGGGGAAAAGGCAAGAAAGGAGAGAGAACAGAAGACAAAGGGAAGAGAAAGAGAAAGTGAAAAGATGAAGAACAAAAGCTAAGGTTAAGAATTGACATATAATTTACTAGTTTACTAATGCAGGTCAGTCCATTCTTAGTGACTTATAGTCTTGGATAATTGCCTAGATAACTGCCTAGAGGTCACACTGCCACTTTCTGTTAGAGGTGAGACCTAAACCCATCCTCTGGCTTCAAGACCAGCTGTGGTGCCTCTGAAAGTGAAGGGGAGAATATTAAAAAAGGAGGGAAAGGATAAGAAAATAATAAAAGGGAGAGGAAGGAATGAAGGCCAAATGTCTTCTTGATTTTTCACTTACCTGAAATCCTTTAATCATTCCACGGAGGATCTGCCCTCTTGGGGGACTTAGTGCTTGATGCTGTTTGTGAATTTGCCTCCTGGTGAACCCAGAGTTCTGTGGCAGGGGACGATCCAGCTGGACACTCTAAAAGGAGAAATCAGAGCCACTTGTTCAAACAGCCTCAAGCCTCCCAAGTGTCTCCAGACGCTTTGAGTGAAGGAATATGGGGGGAGGGGGTGGCTTGGGAGGTGGCTGAATTAGGGAAAAGAATGACAGCCATAAGATTTTATTTTAATTTATTTTTTCCATCAGCTTTTTCCATTCCATGAGGAATAATTTTTTTCGTATTGGAATCAAAGTGCTCAATCCCAACCCTTCTGTTTTATCTCGACCTCCTCTCATGGTTTTGTTTGAAAAGTGACAGCTTTGGGACATCCCTGACTGTTTCCTATTAGGGGCAGAGGGTTCACCAGGGTGTCCTTCGGATGTTCCCCATTACACAGTGGGGATTTTAAAGCAGAAACACATACTAACAGAGTTACAGTTGGCTGGATACCAAACCCTGATCCCCTCACTTATCTCATGGAGATTTCAGAAGCACTCCAGGCAAAACCAACTCCCTTCCTATACAGAAGGGGAAGAAAGGGAAGAATATTGTTTTCATACTCTGCCACCTTGAAACCATAGGGGGAGTAGTCAGAATATGATGTGATGGTGTTGGGAAGCCCACCATACCCCCCAATAGCTCTTGTATCCTGCCATCACCCACTCCAAGCATCTGTGATTGAGTAATAAAATAAGGCAGACTGAAGGAAAGCAGAGCCAAAAGGATCATATAATATTCATGTAACTCACAGCCCAAGGCCCCCAAGACTTCATCCTTCCTCCAAAGAAACAGATGATAATCCCTCCACCAATTTACTAAAATGGTCTTTATGAGTTGCTGTGAACAATAACAACAATAAAATCATCTTCCTTTGTCTACCCTGGAGATTAGCCTCTTAAGTCACTGGATAACAGACATTCAACATCCTTCCACCTTGGGAAAAGCACACATTGATGGCACTTATTGGCCATAGCCTTTGAGATCTCACGGTCATTTCCTTACTGCAAGGAAGAATCAGAATTGGACTTATTTGCTGGATAACCACCTACTTCATGGCCAGAAATCCTACCGTCACCCTTGTTTCCTTAAAATTGGACATTAAGTACTCAAATGGAGATCCCTTAGAAAAGCAATACTTTTATTCCTTAAAAATTATTTTTTAGTTTCTTTCAGGAGGAGAGGTTTAAATAGTAAGGAAATATGTAAGCATAGTAAGGAAAATGACTAGATTTGTCCAAAATATTCAAAAAGAGACAAAATACAATCCTTGCCCTCAAGGGGATTTTGATTCAATAGGGGAGAGAAGTGGAATACAGATCTATATCAAATGCATCTTTGACATTACCTAGCTCTATGACTTTGAGCAAGCCATCTTACCTCTGTAAGGTTTCCTTGCCTATAAAAATGAATGGTTCTTCCTAATTCTAGATTTATAATTTTAAAAAAAATTCCAGTAGTATAAAAAAGCCCTAGCCTAAAAGAACTATTAGACTTACTTTGGGAAACATTTTCTAAAGTGGCTCTTGGAAGCCCTTTCTTTCTCTCTACAGTTGAGATTATATCTATACAATTACCAAAAGTAGATGTGGCCTATATTTAGCTTTACACATAAGAGGTTTTGTGTTTTGTTTTGTTTTGTAAATTGAGATGTGGTTCTTGAACTTGAAAATTTTACAATTAAACTGGGGAGATGAGATAAAGACAGAAAACGAGAAACCAGTGTTGCCAAAATGCTACCTATAATCCTTCTGGTACACATGACTACATTATTCTCTTTTTTAAAAATAGTATTTTATTTGTTCCAAGTATATGTAAAAATTTTAACATTTGTCTTAAAAAGATTTTGAGTTCCAAATTTTCTTCCTCCCTTCTTTCCTCCTTTCCAAAAAGGTAAGGATTTTAAATAAATTATATTTATATAACCCATGATTACATCTTGAAACTACTATGGGTCATGTGAATATTGTATTGAGAAGTATTAACAATGTTTGGATCTGTTTGTTTGTTTTTAGAGCACAAAGCAATATTTATAGAAGCAAAGCAATAGCAAAGAGTTAGGGAAAAAAAGGAAATACCCATGAATTAATGAATGGCTAGATATTCATATAATATTACTGGGCTTCAAGAAACAGTAGTGTGCTGGTACAGAGATGTAGGAGAAGACTATATGAATTGATGGAAAATGAAGTGAGCAGTGGCAGGAAAATGAAGTGAGCAGTAGCCATATAGACAATGGCTAGAAAAATGTAAATGGAAAAACAACAAAACAAAACTTAATGCTATGCAAATATAACTAAGTTGGCTCAAAGAAAAAGACAGGAGAAAGCAGAGGTGGAATATGATGGATGAAATATTTCATAAAATCACATATTTTTTCAATATGCAGTTTAGTGTTGTTGAATTGTTTCTTCCCCTCTTTTTTATTCTTTGCTAAAAGAGATACTAGCTAATTCTATAAGTTGATATGAGGAAAGCCCTTAAAGAATTATACAAATTTGAGTTATTTGACACTTTTAAATAGAGAATGATGCAGTGCAATGTGTTATATTTTGAGCCAGAGGATTTAGGTTCCAATGCTGGCTTTGAGCTCAAATCCCCAACATGTGATACTGGGGAAATCAAATACTCTTCTGTACCTCATTTTCCCCAGCTGTTAAATTAGGAGTTGACCTACATGACCCCAAAGTTCTTTTTTATCTCTAAATCTATAATCTTTTAATCAATGACTTGGATGAAAATATAGATGGCACAAGTCTGGAGGAGACAGCTAATACATTAGATGACCCAATTAACTTCCCAAAAGATCTCTACAGACTAGAGGAAAGGCAAATCTGTTAAGATGAAATTTGAGAGGAATAAAGGCAAAGTTCTATGCTTGTGTTTAGTAAAAGAATTCACAAGTACCAGATGGGGAAGAAATGGTCAGAAATAGTTCAAGTGAAAAAGATTTGGGAGTTTTAGTAGACTACAAACTTAATATGAATCAGCAGGATGATAGAGAAGCCAAAAAAATGCTAATATGACCTTAAGCCATAGTAAGAGAGACATAATGTTCCAGAGTACATTGGGGAAGGATATTGAGAAAATGAAGGCAGCATGGCAAGAAAGATACAGGGCAACTTTGGAGCCAGGGAGATTTGGGTCTTGACACATCCTGGCTGTGTAAGCTATTTGACTTTTTGGTGTTCTAAACAGCAAAGACTATATATTGGCAGAGGTGAAGTTTTCTAGTCTTGAAGGTTCCAATGATATCATTAGGCATAGTCCCTACCCCTACCCCAATTGATAAAGTGGGGCAGATTCAGAGAAAAAAGGGATGGATAGGAAGAGAAATAGAGACTGTGCTTACACCCAGATTAGTAAAATAATTGTGAGTGTCCTGTACCAAGAACACACAAAAGTTGTGTTCAAGGATTGCTAAATCATGGATGAACAGACATTCATGGTTTCATTTATAAATCTCTTGTCCATATCTTAAGCATGTTAAAATGTTTATATAGGTGAATATTTTAGAGAATTAAAATGAAAAAGAAATTTTTTTTAAATTAAATTTATTCTGTGTAGCATCAGAAGCCAGCAATAGGAAGAATGGATATAATTACAAAAAAAGCAAATTTCAGTTCATGGTGGGAAATTTTTTTCAAAAAATAATAGTTGATATTTATAAAGCATTTTCATGTTTGCAAAAATCTTGATATATTTGACATCGTTTGATTCTCACAACAGCCCAGTAGGATAGATATTATTTTTCCTACTTATAGATGAGAAAAGTGAGTCTGAAAGAAGTAACTTACTCAGGGTCACAAAGCTATTAACTGTCTGAGGTAGAATTTTAAATCAGAGTTTCCTGTTAAAAGCTAACACTCTTTTCACTATACCAAACCATAATCAGAACTATCAGAAAATAAAATGGGTTGCATTAGAAGGATGGCTAGATAACCACATGTTGGAATGTTGTAGATGGGAATCCTATTAAGGTATGAGTTAGATTAGATCAAGGATTCTTAACTTTTGTATTTGTCATGGACCCCTTTGGGAATCTGGTGAAGTCTATGAACCCCATCTCAGAATCATGATTTTAAATGCATAATATAAAACACACATAAAATTATAAAGGAAACCAGTTATATGGAAATATAATTACTAAAATATCTTTTAAACAGAGGAACTAGATGGCTTGTGAGGTTGCTTCTCCCTCTGATTTCTGGTGATTTTGTGGTGTTTGCTTGTCTACTTCCTCTTTACCACCTCTGCCACCACCATTCGGCATCTAGACCAGGATGCTATGCAGCAAACAGAAAGCACTTACTGGATGAATTTATTGTTGGTTAAATTACAGCTTCCTAGACTCATCAAAACTCAGTTTCATAAACCCTCAAGTTCTAAGGAACGTCCTCATTCCTTGTCATGGGTTAGGGGGTGGAGGCAATTGCTACTGCCAGGGGAGAGTCATTTAAGGCCTTTGCTGTCAGAGTCCTCTGTTGGTTAAAACCTTCAAACAGTCCCCATTAGCCAGGGATGAGAACAGCTGGAATTCTTCCGTGTGGTCTGCCTCCTCAGCCCCCAAGCAGAGATTTCAACCTGGAACTACTTAGAAACCGGAAACAAAATCCTGCCTTAAACCCAAATAAATAAACAAACAGGCAAGATGCCTGCTTTGCTTAAGTTACAAGTAGAAATGCCAGAGGAACAAATGTGGGAATAAACAGAAAGAAATTATTCCAACCGAGTGGATGCCCATCAATTGGAGAATGGCTGAATAAATTGTGATATATGAATGTTATGGAATATTATTGTTCTGTAAGAAATGACCAGGAGGATGATTTCAGAAAGGTCTGGAGAGACTTACACGAACTGATGCTGAGTGAAATGAGCAGGACCAGGAGATCATTATATATTTCAACAACGATATTATATGATGAGCAATTCTGATGGACGTGGCCCTCTTCAACAATGAGATGAACCAAATCAGTTCCAATAGAGCAGTAATGAACTGAACCAGCTACACCCAGCGAAAGAACTCTGGGAGATTACAAAGAACCATTACATTGAATTCCCAATCCTTCTATTTTTGCCTGCCTGCATTTTGGATTTCCTACACAGGCTAATTGTACACTATTTCAAAGTCAGACTCTTTTTATATAGCAAAATAATTGTTTGGACATGTATATATATATTGTATTTAACTTATACTTTAACATATTTAATATGTATGGGTCAACCTGCCATCTGGAGGAAGGGGTTGGGGGGAAGGAGGGAAAAAGCTGGAACAAAAGGATTTGCAACTGTCAATGTTGAAAAATTACTTATGCATATATCTTGTAAATAAAAAGCTATAGTAAAAAAAAAAAAGAAAAGAAAAGAAATGATTCCAACCTCAAAGAGAGTCCTACTTACCCTGATATCAGCTATGGTCTCATTCACTCACCTTCAAATGCATTCAGAAGCTCACTACAAGTAGGTTTATAATAACTTCAGTTACACACACTAAGCAATGACAAGCCAGTCATAGATAAGGACAAGTGTAGAAAAGCAAACTCATATTATGAGGAAGGTACTGAACTTGACATCAGGAAATCTGGTTTCAAATCCTGACTCTGATGTTATAAGTTGAGTAAATAACTTTAATTTCTGCATTTGTAAGGTATAATGGAAGAGATTGATGGAATATGAATAAGAGACGTAGGTTTGATCCCCAGATCTTCTACTTGTCTTTTTTTTTCTGGGACTTTGGACATATCATTTCCTCACTCTAGGTTTACATTATCTCAATTAGCAATCAATTAAAATTTGTAATATTTGTCCGGTACCTCCTTAAGCCCGATGAATACAAAGATGAAATAATCTCTGCCCTCCACATCAAGAAAAACATGAACATATATAGTTGTAGTAATACCTCTGGGTTAGTATCCCAAACTCTCACTCCCATAAGCAGATCAGGACTCTAAAAGGTAGTTGTCTCCTTCTCCCAACAGGTAAACCTGAAGTATCTTCAGCGATTTCCCAGTATTATTGCCAAGATGACACACAAAAGTTGTGTTCAAGCATTGGTAAGTCATGGATGAAACAGACATGGTTTCATTTATAAACCTCTTATCCCTATTTGATTTGCATGTTGAAATGTTCATATATATGGATATTTTAAAGATTTAAAATGAAAAAGAAAAAAATTTTAAAAGATTAAATTTATTCTATGTAACTTCAGAGGCCAATAGTAGGAAGAAGGGGTAAAGTTATAAAAAAAGAATACAGTGGAAAAAATTTTTCACACACACACACATAAAAAGGAAGGAATCAAATATTTATTAGGGATCTATTATGTGCCAAACACTTTACAAATGTTTTTATCTGATTCTCACAACATCCCTCAGAGGTAGGGAATATTATTGTTTTCATTTTATAGTTGAAGAAACCGAGACAGTCAGAGATTAAATAATTTGCTAGGATCATATGGCTAGTAAGTGTCTGAGGATGGGTTTGAATTCAGTCTTTCTCACTGCAGGCCCAGCACTGTATCCATGGGGCCACCCAACTGCTTCTAGACCATCTGAATTCAAGTCTAGAGAATTCATATGGCAAAAAAGGAAATTCACCTTTCCCAATTTATTGGAAATCCTTTTCTTGCTTTTTGGAGACCTCACAAAGCTCTTCTTTTGTATAACTCTCTTTTAACCCCCAACTTTTGGTTCTCTCTATGAGAGAGACAGAGAGACAGAGACAGAGACAGAGATACGGGGGTAGGGGGAGGGAGAAGGAGAGAGACAGACAGACAGACATGCTGTATCTATACAATTTGTTGTTTCTCTGATGATGGGTGGATGCCTTGTTTTATTACTGGTCCATATTCCTTAATGGCAGGAAGGGTAATTAATGTAACTTTCCCACTGGGCTCACTTTTGTCCACCCTTGCTTCTCATGGGCATAGGCATTGAGCTCTAATTCCTAAAAACATTCTGGAAGTTTGAATCTTGATTCAGTTATTATACTGTTTCCATTACAGTTTCCTTCTCTGATATACATGGGTCCCAGGTGTGTCTAATTTTTTCAAATAATCTCAAAATATTTTAACATCTGATTTTGTCCAATGATCAGAAGTATTTTTCTCTTGTACCTTTGATTGATTTAAGGAAGGTGTCCAGGAATTATTGATACCTAGTTTACTTTGACTGATTTATTCTATAATTCAATTCCAGGAGCTTCCTTTCCCACTAAAAGTATCAGAAGTACAGTATTTTGTTAATTACATTAATTTAGGTTGAGGTAACATGAAACGTCTTTCTTATATATACACTATAACCTGGGTAGTAGGGAGGGAGAGAAAGAAAGAAGTGCTAGAAGCTAAGGGGACAGAGACTATGAAAAGTTTCATGCAAAAACTAAACCTTAAAGAAAACCAGACATTCCAGGAAATAGAGGTAAAGAGGAAGGACATTCCAGACATGGGATTCAAAAAATGCTAAGACATGGAGAAGGGAAATGGATGGTATCAAGGGATCTATCTGTCTAGTTGCATAATCCAATGTTCAATAGGTCCTATGCCCACCTCCGTAGTTATACAACCACCAATTACCAGAGGGCACTCTGGGCTAACTGCCAAGCCCTTTCTGGCTCTCAGAGAACTGGCTCATTTCCATTGTGGGTAGCAGCACTCACCTTATTTGTCTAGAGCTCTGGATTGATCCAGTCAGATCTTATTACAGGTGGTATTCCCTAGCTACCTATTTCCTTTTGCTACTGAGTTTCAGTAGAACCCAATCACAAATATGACATAATGAACTCAATCATACAACCAGGACTTAACTGTAGATAGTTTTTTACTCACATAGGGAGAGCAGCTTCCCAAGTGTACTTTGAAGTCTGTCCTTGTATGAGTGAAAAAGAAACAGAATAGATTTCTTTTGCCTCTTCTCTTCCCCACTCTTCTCTAAAGGAGACAAGACGAAACAGGCAATTGGAGCCAGAGGCCACAACTTTGTTCTTTTCAGAGAGGGGTACTGATATGGAAATATCCATTTGCTCCCTTAACATTTTTAGTCTAGAGGAGAGTTTCTTAAACTTTTTCTAGTCATGACCTCTTTTCACTTGAGAAATTTTTATGTGAACCTGGATATAAAGGCATATAAAAAAGGTATACAAATCGAACATTTACTGATAATAAATCATAATTCTGTGACCTCCCACATTCAGTTACAAGACCCCATATGGGGTCACGAACCACAGTTTAAGAACTGAGGGTCTAGAGAACAGGATCAGATTCAATCTAAGTATTGATCATTTTGTTATTATTATTGGGCTGTGTGTGTGTGTGAGAGAGAGAGAGACAGAGAGACAGACAGAGACAGAAACAGAGACAGAGAAAGAAAGAGGGAGGGAGAGAAAGAGACAGACAGAATGACCCAATTGTTTTTATCTAAGTCCTGATCCCTTTCTTGACAAATGCCAGTTCCACAATGAACACACATAGAGAATAGCAAAGAAAATTCATTATCCAAAGCAAAGTTTGGAAGCAAAACAGAAAATGAGAGGAGGTATATAGAGAACATATACTAGACAATACAGAGTGAAGGAGCTTTCCTGCTAGAAGTAAGATAATTCAATTTAACCAAAATAGAGGTTGCATATCCCATCCAAGGAGAAAATCCCAAAGTCTCTACTGTAGCGAGATGGGAAAAGAAAGATAATAAAAACTACTACTTTTTCTCATGTTTTTTCCAGAATGTTTTCATTTAGCAATAGAAATCAAGGTTGCCTCTTCCATCTTTTCCCTTAAAGCTGGAAGACATAAGTGACAACACTTGAAGAGAAATAAAGGTGACTTGAAAAGAACTGGCCAAGAATGAAGCTCTTTTCCTCTTAACAACTCTACCCTGTGCTTTGTATGTCATCTCTATCAAATAAGGAAAAATTCCCATACGAATGGGCTTTGGGATTGGGGATACTTTTGCAACAATAGAACCAAAAGGAATATAACAAATAGAATGAATTTGATTGTACGTGGAATGGAAACCCAAAAGTTTGCCCCAAAGGAGCACAGTTCTGGAGCTTAGCGTCACTCTTGTCAATAAGGACAGAATTCATCTCTTGTTTCCGCTATCTGGGTGCTCAAGATCTGTGACTCTTATGTATGATACTGCTGCTGCTGCTCTTCCTCCTAGTCCCTCAGTAAGGAAGTCAGGAAATACACATGGGTGCCCCAGTATCATTACCCCCATGATCTCTGTCTTTTTTTCTTTCCTGAAAATCCTGGACCTCATTTTGGTATTGTTTTTTGGACTTCACTTTTTTCTGACATTGTCTTGATAGCCTAAACTTTATGGATGAGCCTGCTTGAAGGGCAATATACCAATTAAATGAACATCATATTCTTCCTTCCCCTGTCCTTCTCTTGCCTTACCCAAAGAAACAGTAGGCATGAGTGAGCACCTTCTGGGACAGTGAGCATAGAAGGAGAAAGCTGAGGCAGGAAAAATGAAGGCGGCACCTTCAGTATGCTCACTGGAGGTAGAGATCCTTTGGGGAAAGTGGAATGACATGGGGAGTGAAATGATATGAACTTTGGTAAAGAGTAATAAAAAGAACTAAATTAACAGTGAACACAGAACCACTCTACTGATTCACATCTCATCCCTGCCCCTTTCCAGTTACTTTCCTCTTATAAAATTTCAATAGCAAAGTTGCCCACCCTTTGGGCAGGAATGTTCCAAGACAAACAACAAATACCTGAGTCCAGTAACAGGAGTGAGGTGGACAAAGAAATTGTCAACTGTTGGAGAAAACAAAACAGTGATGATGAAAGAAGAAGAACAAGAGCCCAGTAGATTCAAATTACTGTGGATTCTCTGCCCCACTGATCTGTGGGATTCTCTGAGCAGCTGGTCACTCCCTGAAGCAGTTCAAGAACCTACACTCTCTCTGAGCTTGTCTTTGAAAGAGACATGGTGGTATAAAATGGAGTAGGAATTGGGCTCCTAGATTGGGGACTTTTCTGAAGAAAGTTTTATGGCTTTCTGTTCTCAAGAGGATTAAAAGGCTGGGAAGAGATCCTTATGTCAGGTGTGATTTTTTTTTTAATTTTAGTAATTTCTAATGATTAAAGAATTAGGTGTAGGTATGTCCTGGTAAATAGCCTTAGCTGAAATACAGCAGAGATGTACTTACAGGGGTAATGTTTTTCCAGAAGGGAGCAAGAGAAAAAATCTTGAACCAAGAATATAAATGAATAGATCTATTCCAAATCCTAAGTTTTGAAAGGAATAAAATCACTGTTCCTGAAGAGCTTATAAGCAAAGAGATTAATCATATCACCTGCGATAGAACTTGAAAAAAGCTCCTTTATATGTTCAGCTTATACATGTTTGTTTTCATGTTGTCTCCCATATTAGACTATGGGGTTTTTTTTTTTTGAGAATAGGGACTGGCTTTTTGCCTTTCTTTGTATCTCCAACCCTTAGCACAGTGTCTGGCTCATAATAAGCTTTTGATAAATGCTTGTCGAGGTCAACAGGATGATTTCAGAAAGACCTGCAGAGACATATGTGAACTGATGCTAAATAGAACCAGGAGAACATTGTATACAGAAACAATAAAACTATGTGATGATCAACTCTGATGGACATGGCTCTTTTCAACAATAAGGTGATTCAGGTCAGTTCCAATTGATTTGTGATGGAAAGAGCCATCTGCATCCAGAGAGAGGACTATGAGGGACTGAATGTGGAGCACAACACAGTATTTTCACCTTTTTATTGTTGTTTGTTTGCTTCTTTTTCTTCTTTTTTTTCTTTTTGATATGAGTTTTCTTGTGCAGCATGATAAATATGGAAATATATATAAAAAGAATTGCACATTTTTAACATATATTGGATTACTTGCTATCTAGGGAAGGAGGTAGGGGAAACGGAAGAAAAAAATTGGAACATAAGGTTTTGCAAGAGTGTATGTTGAATATTTAACATATATAGGATTGCTTGCCATCTAGGGGAGGAGGTGGAGGGAGGGAGGAGAAAAATCGGAACAGAAGTGAATGCAAGGGATAATGTTGTAAAAAATTATCCTGGCATGGGTTCTGTCAATAAAAAGTTATTATAAAATAAATAAATTAATTTAAAAAATAATGTATGTTGAAAACTATCTTTATATGTATTTTGAAAATAAAAAGATATCTTAAAAATGGAAAATGTGAAATAAATAAATGCTTGTTGACTTGAATGTAGCTGATGCACCAGAACACTTTCTGATGCTAGATGATACACGGGAGAGATGGGTGAGTGATTAACAGCATATATCCTAGTCCTTGTTACTGATAGGGCCAGGCACTGTTGACAGTAGCTCAGTCTCAGTTCTGAGATTCATGATGCAGTATGTGAAAGAGTGAAGAGATGAGAGATCAAATGAAAACCTAAATAGCTTACAACATGTCAGCTGTGATGGTCTAGGTTTTCCTATTCATATCCTTCATGTGTGTAGCTTTATTTGCTATACTTTTAAACATATCAGCCATGAATAGGTACAACATTTCTCTTTCTCCTGGAGTACTTCATGATCTACAATGATCCCTTATGTTATTCAGCGAGTACATTTAAAAGGGACCTAAAATATTATATTGGTGGAGCTACAGATTTATCCATCCATTCTTTTTTATGGGTTTGTCTGAGTTTTTTTTTTAATTGATAGAACATATGCATGGGTAATTTTTCAACACTGTGCCTTGCAATCACTTCTGTTCCAATATTTCCCTTCCCTCCTTCCACCCCCTCCCCAAGATAGCAGGCAGTCTCATATATGTTAAACATGTTGAAATATATCTTGGATACAATATATGTGTGCAGAACTGAACAGTTCTCTTGTTGCATAAGAAAAATTGGATTCGAAAAGGTAAAAATAACCTGAGAAGAAAAACAAAAATGCAAGTAGTTCACATTCTTTTCTCAGTGTTCTTTCTCTGGGTGTAGCTGGTTTTGTCCATCAATGATCAATTGGAACTGAATTGGATCTTCTCATTGTCGAAGATATTCACTTCCATCAGAATACATACTCATACAGTATCATTGTGAAGTGTATAATGATCTCCTGGTTCTGCTCATTTCACTCAGTATCAGTTCATGTAAGTCTCTCCAGTCCTCTCTGTATTCATCCTGCTGGTCATTTCTTACAGAACAATAATATTCCATAACATTCATATACCACAATTTACCCAATTATTCTTCAATTGATGGGCATCCATTCATTTTCCAGTTTCTAGCCATTACAAACAGGGCTGCCACAAACATTTTGGTACATACAGGTCCTTTTCCCTTCCTTAATATCTCTTTGGGGTATAAGCCCAGTAGTAATACTGCTGGATCAAAGTGTATGTTTGAGCATAGTTCCAAATTGCTCTCCAGAATAACCGGATTTGTTCATAGTTCCATCAACAATGTATCAGTGTCCCAGTTTTCCCACATCCCCTCCAACATTCGTCAATCTCTTTTCCTGTCATTTTAGCCAATCTGACAGGTGTGTAGTGGTATCTCAGAATTGTCTTAATTTGCATTTCTCTGATCAGTAGTGATTTGGAATACCCTTTCATATGAGTAGAAATAGTTTTAATTTCATCATCTGAAAATTGTCTATTCATATTCTTTGACCATTTATCAATTGGAGAATTATCCATCCATTCTTGAAATCAGTTTGGAAGGGAATTCAATCTATGATAATGGACTGAACAAGCAAGCAGTCCCACATATCTATTGAGATAAAAACTTTAAAATAGTAATAAACCAAATATTGACTAAATCAAGAAATCCAAGCAGATTTCTGGAATGTTTATATCCATCCCTGAATTGTACAAAAAAAAAGTCAGCCAGGAGTTCAGGATAATAGGAAAGGGGACTTACCAGAAAAGTCAATGCCAGCAATGATAGTCAAGCTAACAGCCTCCCAGAACAATTAGAGAAAAGTCAGAGTCACCTATAGCCAATCTTTATATCCAGAAGCAATGAGAGTAAGGGTCCCACCAACAAACCTCAAAGTGGCACAAAGTCCATAGCATGAACCTTAGAAGCAAACCAGCATAGATGTGACTAATCTAGGAATGGCAGCTCTCAAATTGATATATTCCAAGCTCAAAGATTTTATGTTTCTTAGAATTTTGTCCTAAGGTACCATAGAGGAGAAAAGGTTAATACTATTGTTGTTAACAATGGAAGGGGAACTACTGGCCCTTACAACACATGTAAGGTAAGGTATTACCATCTGATATCTAACCATGTTGTGGAGGCAGCTAAATGGCACAGATAGAGTGCCAGACCTGAAGTCAGAAAGACCTGAGTGTAAATATAGCCTCAGACACTTACTAGCTGTGGGACCCTGGGCAAGTGTCTTAATTTTGTCTCAGTTTGTCTCAGTGTAAAATGAGCTGTAGAAGGAAATGGCAAACCACCCCAGTACCTTTGCCAAGAAATTTCCAAATGGGACCATGAAGAGTTGGACATGACTGAAACAGCTAAAAACAACAACAAAAAACAAAGTGGTAGGTGCTGAACCTCAAAAATTCAAAGAACCCTAAACATACAGAATTCTTTGTTAAAAGCAAATAATATTTTATTTCCTCCTATTATATATAAAAAACAATTTTAGTGTTCTTTTAAAAAGTTTTTAGTTGCAAATTTTATCCCACCCTCCCTCCTTTCTAGGAAGGAAGGAAAGAAAAAAGGAAGGAAGGAAGGAAGGAAGGAAGGAAGGAAGGAAGGAAGGAAGGAAGGAAGGAAGGAAGGAAGGAAAGAAGGAAGGAAGGAAAGAAGATAGAAAAATTCTTATTCGCTACAAAAACAGCTGCTATAATTTTTTTTTGTACAAATAGGTCCTCTTTCTTTTAAAAAAAATCTCTTGGGGAATTGGAAATTGAGGGAATGCACATCAATTGGGAAATGACTGAACAAATTCTGTTATATGAATGTGATGGAATACTTTTGTTTAACAACACACAAAAAAAAAAAATGTTGAGCAAAATGATTTCAGAAAAACCTGAAAAGGTTTATATGAACTGAGACTAAGTGAAATGACCAAAACCAGGAGAATATTTTACACAGTAACAACAACATTGTGTGATTATCAACTATCATAGACTTAGATCTTCTTAGCTACATGATTCAAAACAATTCCAAAAGACTCATGATGGAAAATGGTATCCATATCCAAAGAAAGAATTATGTGACATATAAACACAAGACTCAAAAGAAACATAAAAAGGTGAATAGGAATCGATAATGATAAAGAGCTAAACAAGGACAAACTGCTTATATTCAAATATAAGGTCATGATATGTGTGTCCCCCTCTGAACACAATCATCATCAGGGTTCATAAAAGGAGTGATTCTGCTGTGATCTTGTTTCAAAAGAATGGAAAGAGCATAAAAGGAGAATACAATTGGAGAGGAGAGGGAGAAAGGAAGGAAGGTTAGGGGGAATAATCAAAAGTAAACATCTATATAAGCAAGGAGGAGAAGAGAGTGACTTAAATGTGAATGTCACTTTCATTTGAATTGGTCAAAATAAGGAAAAATACACATATACATACACCCAGGATAGGGCACAAAATTCCATTTTAGTCAAGAGGAAAATAGAAAAGAAAGTATGTGTATGGAAGTGGGGGAGAGCAGTGAGAAAGGAAATTAGGGTTAGAGTAGATTAAAGAAAGAATTAGTGGTAAGCAAAATAAACTCTGAGGATGTACAAAAATATTCATAACTCTTTTTTGAGATGACAAATAATGGGAATCCTTCAAAAGGAAGTCCTTATAAATTGGAGAATGGATAGCATATAATGGAATATCATAGGCCAAACTCTTATCAGTGTAATAACCAATCAAGATTCTAGAGTTCTAATAAAGAAATATGCTGCCTACTTTCTGATTGGGAGATGAAGGACTCAGAATATAAATTGAGATATTTTTTGGAATTTAAAAAATTTTGATTATGTACTTGTAATATTTTTTCTTGCATTCTCAATTGAAGAGAGAGAGTTTGGGGTGGAAGAATAAGAAAACAGATCTTGGCTGATTAAAACAAATAAAAAAATTTTTTAATATAATTATGGGGGGTTTTAAGGGGAAAGATTTATGTTTTCTTTCACATCATGATTTTATGGAAATGTTTTGTATAACTTCACATGTGAGGATTGGGAAAGAGAGGTTAAGAGAGAATCTGAAACTCAAAGTTTTACAAAGAAATGTAAAAAAAATTGTTTTAAATGTAACTAGGGAAAACATAAATATTAAATTGAGAAAAAAAAGGAATATTTAAAGGAAAAATGTAATGGTGAAATGTTTAACAAAATAAATAAAAATACAATAAAAATATAGATGATGTTACTTTGTGATTCTTTGAGTCAATATGGGGGCCAAAGTGATCTGTTTCTATTTGAGTTACCTTGGGAAGTTAAGTGACTTATCAATTGTTATATTGCCAGTATTAGGGACTGCACTTGAATACAGGTCTTCATTATTTCGAGACCACCTCTCTATTTTTTATCCTATATCACATTACCTCTTTATATAACTGTGAAAGGTATTAAATTTACTTTCAAACAAAAAAAAATCTTCTCTATCCCCATTTTCCTTTTTCCCTCAGAAAATAAAACCTCTGTTACAAATATCTATACTCAAAGAAAACAGATTTTCATATTGTCCACATCCCCCTAAAATATGCTTTAATATGTAGTCTGAATAAATATCCTCTCTATCAAAAGGTGGGAAGCATATTGCATCATGAAACATTTGAAATTGTGTTTGGTCATTGTGTTGGATGGAGTTTCCAAGCCCTTTAAAATTGTTTATCTTTTCAATATTATTTTAATTGTATAAATTGTTCTGGTTCTGCTCACTTTACTCTGCATCAATTCATATATATCTTCCCAAGTTTCTCTAAAACTGTCCTCTTCATCATTTCATATAACATAATACTAACCTATCCAAAAATGTGCAGGTAAATGCTTAATAACCTCCTAAAAATAAACATACTTACATACATATATACACAAAGATATGAAGTTATATACATATATATAGTTATATGGTTATACGTGTTTATGCATATATATGTACACATGTATTCATATGACATTTTAAAATGTAATCTAGTTTAATATTTTTGCCATCCATATTTAACATATATAGGACTGCTTGCCATTTAGGGGAGGGGGTGGAGGGAAGGAGGGGAAAAATTGGAACAGAAGCGAGTGCAAGGAATAATGTTGTAAAAAAATTACCCTGGCATGGGTTCTGTCAATAAAAAGTTATTATAAAATTTAAAAAAAAACATTTTTGCCATCACTTTCTTAAGTCTAGACAACCAATAATGTAACAAACCAAACCTGATTTGTAGTATTTGCTGAATTTTAAGATGTCAGTCATTCAGTCAATAAACATTTGTCAAGCACCTACTATATTAAGTTTTTGAAATTCTCAATCTCTTCCATCACATGGAGTTCAGTGGTCAGTACCTCCTTCTGCACTAGCAACAGCAATAATGGTTCATGTTTGACTAGTATTTTATGGTTTACAAAGTACTTTGCTCACAATAATCCTGTGGGATAGATCATTTGTCATAATTTTCATTTAACAAGTATCTATGTTAAGTATTCAAAGATAGAAAAAGAGACAAAAGACAAACTCTACAAGGTCAAAATTCAAAGAGTGCTGGGGATAGACCACCAGTCCTGAAGTCAGGAGGACCTGAGTTTAAATCTGGCCTCAGACACTTAACACTTTGTAGTTGTGTAACTCTGGGCTAGTCATTTAATCTCAATTGCCTTATCAAAAAAAATCTATATTTTAAAGAAGTTCACAATCTAATAGGTATAAATGTTCACACTGAAAATTTAACAATCAGTTCTCCCAGACTGATTCTATCACATTCATAAATCATAACTTGTTCAGCTGCTTCCTACTTGAAAGGCACCTTTTTAATTTCCTATTCTTTCCTATAAGGTATTTTTTATTATTATTGCAAACTCATTGGATGAAAATGTATGCTTTTAATTTAAAATGTCTACTAGTTGCTTATATGCCTCTAACTTTAAAGAGATCAAAACTGTTACTTGTAATAAGGGAATTCTGATAGATGATCTATTCCACAGAGTTATTTTGAGGAAAGTACTTTGAAAACCATAAAGTACTGGTCAAACATCCATTATTGCTGAAAAATAGCGTAGAAGGAGGCACTAGCCACTGAACTCCATACAGTGGAAGAGATTGGGAACTCCAAAAGCATCTAGTTCATTTCGGTGAATACAGAAGTCACAGATCTTTTCATTAGGGGCAGAGAGCTAGCACTTAAAAGTTGGTAGTGTAGAGGCAAAGCCCCCTTAGAGATGCTGAAAAGACATCAATGTATTGGGGAAATCCTTTGTGAATCCTAAGAGCAAAATGAGAATGCAGTTTGAGGGATAAGCCGTCTCTCCAACACCAACCTTGCACCTGGCAGGCTGAATTTCCTCGCTACAGACCAGGCAGCTGGAACATTTTCAAAGTCCACAATACAATGATTTCAGCAATTCCATTGTTCCCAAGCTTTCCCTGGGACTTTCGTATTTCCAGGAGAAGGCCGGAAGGGTGAAGCTTCCAACCCCAGACTGTAGATTTTGCCAAAAAGGAGGAACTGAAGGTGCTAATTTAACATTCCTAAAGAGTCTCCCAAAACATTGTGATTAATTCAAAAGACAAGGCTTTCCAATTCATAGCTTTCTTTCTTTTAAAAAAGTAATTGCACCTAAATATCATGTTTATAGATATTTAAAATAGATTTTTTTACATCTTTTCTTTTTTGTGTTTGCTAGATTTTCTTTATTCCAAGCCTTCTTCTTCCCTAAATTATAATATATTTTATCTCCACTCTGTAAATGCCACCTTTGATGAGTTACCTGATTAATAACTCATTAAGTTATAGGCTCCATGAAGGCTTTTACTTTCTGTCCCAAAGTTCAAGACAGGATTATTGGTTTACTAAAGCCTCATTTTTGGATTTGAAGTTAACTTCACACAGAGATATTACTTGACATACTGTTTGACAAGTGTTGACAATTCACATGGTTCAATTGGGCCACTTTTTACTTACTTGCTTTCACTTTTTTTCTTCTTCAAGTCTTCTTGTACAAAAGTAAAAAATGGCATCCTTCAAACTGTATTTAAACACTATCAGGAAATTGAAACTATTACCACTCATATGAAAGAGTGTTCCAAATCATTATTGATCAGAGAAATGCAAATTAAGACAACTCTGAGATATCACTACACACCTGTCAGATTGGCTAAGATGACAGGAAAAAATAATGATGAATATTGGAGGGGATGTGGGAAAACTGGGACACTAATGCATTGTTGGTGGAGTTGTGAACGAATCCAACCATTCTGGAGAGCAATCTGGAATTATGCCCAAAAAGTTATCAAACTGTGCATACCCTTTGATCCAGCAGTGTTTCTATTGGGCTTATATCCCAAAGAAATACTAAAGAAGGGAAAGGGACCTGTATGTGCCAAAATGTTTGTAGCAGCCCTGTTTGTAGTGGCTAGAAACTGGAAAATGAATGGATGCCCATCAATTGGAGAATGGCTGGGTAAATTGTGGTATATGAATGTTATGGAATAGTATTGTTCTGTAAGAAATGACCAGCAGGATGAATACAGAGAGGACTGGCGAGACTTACATGAACTGATGCTAAGTGAAATGAGCAGAACCAGGAGATCATTATACACTTCGACAACGATATTGTATGAGGACATATTTTTATGGAAGTGAATTTCTTTGACAAAGAGACCTAACTGAGTTTCAATTGATAAATGACGGACAGAAGCAGCTACACCCAAAGAAAGAATACTGGGAAACGAATGTGAACTATCTGCATTTTTGTTTTTCTTCCCGGGTTACTTTTACCTTCTGAATCCAATTCTCCCTGTGCAGTAAGAGAACTGTTCGGTTCTGCATACATATATTGTATCTAGGATATACTGTAACATATCCAACATATAAAGGACTGCTTGCCATCTAGGGGAGGAGGTGGAGGGAGGGAGGGGAAAAATCGGAACAGAAACGAGTGCAAGGGATAATGTTGTAAAAAAATTACCCTGGCATGGATTCTGTCAATATAAAGTAATTATTAAATAAAATTTTAAAAAAATAAAATAAACACTATCAGTTCTTTCTCTGGAGGAAGATAGTGGATTTCAGTATTCATTGGTCCTTTGGGATTGTCTTGGATCATTATAATGCTGAGAATAGCTGTCATTCACAGTTATTCATCAAACAATATTGCTGTTAGTTTGTACAATGTTCTTCTGGTTCCATTCACTATGCAGTTCATGTAAATCTTTCCAGGTTTTTCTGAAATCATTCTGCTTGCCATTTCTTACACTACAATAAAATTCCATTACAATCATATACTCTGCTTGTTTTATTAATCTCCAATTAACGGGTGTCCTCACAATGTCCAGTTCTTAGTGATCACAAAAAGAGCTGCTATAAATATTTTTGACCAAAAAGTCTTTTCCCCTTTTGGGGATATCTTTGGGATATAGACTTAGCACTGTATATTGTGTATACTTAGTATACATTTAGCAGTGTATTGCTGGATCAAAGGGTATACAGAGTTTTATAGTCCTTTGAGCAATTCCAAATTGCTCTCCAGAATGGTTGAATCAGGTCACAATTCCACCAACAGTGCATTAATATCCCAGTTTTCTTATACCCTCTCCAACATCCAACATTTTTCTTCTTAGTCACATTAACCAAACTGAGATAGTGTCTCAGAGTTGTTTTAATTTGTATTTCTCTGATCAATAATGATTTAGAGCATTTTTTCATGTGACTAGATAACTTTGATTTCTTTGATAACTGCCTATTTATATCTTTTGACCATTTATCAATTGAGGAATGATTTATATTGTTATAAATTTGATTTATAATTTTATAAATCATGCGTTTACAAATTTAAGAAATAAAGCCTTTATCAGAAATATTTATTGCAAAAAAAAATTCCCACATCCCTGGTAATTTTGGCTATATTGGTTTTATTTATGCAAAGATTTTTAAATTTTATACAATCAAAATTACCTAGTTTACATTTTGTAATGTCCTCTATATTTTCTTTTGTCCTAAATTCTTCTCTTATCCATAAAATGGACAGATAAATTATTTCATGCTCTTTTAATTTGCTTATGGTATCACCCTTTTTATGTAAATCATGTATCCATTTTGACCATATGTTGGTATATGATGTGAGATGTTAGTCTGTACCTACTTTCTGCCACACTATTTTCCAGTTTCCCCAATGGTTTCTGCTAAACACAAGTTTAATTTTTAAAAATCTAATTTTTCAGACTAATCAATGAAAAAGTTTGTGATTGAAAAAAAAAATCAAATCCTAAGTAAAAAATTTCTCCAGGTTAGAGGATTCTGGATCAGCTACAACACCACTGTAAATTCTATATAGTCCACATATTAGAGAATGAAATAATGCCTGTAAAGCACTTTTTGCTATAAAAGAACATATAAATTTAAGTTATGATTATTGTTATGATTTCAAAGAGAAATAGTCACTATATGCCAAGAGGAAGGAAGAACAATTAGCAAATTGATAAATTAAGGTTCTGTTTGTTATTATTAAGAGAAATAACTATTTGTTAACTTAAGTAGAAAATTTATGTCCATAAGTATCCCTAAGAATGATTTCACATTTAAGCATATGGTATTTTTTTTTGCCTTATATCTGACATTTTATGTAATCCTTACAATAACTCTTTGAAGCAAGTAGTGCCTATAACCAATATTCCTCTTATCTTACATGGGAGGAAATACAGCTAATAGTGGATATATTAGTACAGTGGAGCTGTATTTGATACTAGCCTTCTGAATTTAACTCCAATGCCCTAAAATCTATTGTTCTTTATAACTACTAAAAAGTATCAATTAAAATGAGGAAATTCAAGCCTTTGTGTTAAAATCAAAGGTTAAAAATCATGGTAGGTGTGAAAACTGTGATTTGTCATGGCTTTAGTAAAGAAAGAGTACCTTAGTTTAAAGAAAATAATTTTTTCTAGATTTGAAAACAAATGGAACCCAAATTCATGAATTTCCTTATTGGTCTGCCCTAAAAGCATCTGGCAATCAAACTGCAACCTATTTTGTTCAATTCTCTTGCTAAGAGGTCTAACCGAAATCACTACATGTTCAATGCAATCAATTTTGGTGACACTGAAGTAGTTCCATGATTAACCATAATGAAAGACAAAAACAACAATATAATGGAGGAATAGCTCGTGATGAAATTCCATCAGCGTATATAATTGATACAATCTTTTCATGTGGAGCCTGCCATCTAAAGCTTCTTTTTGTGTGTTTTCCCGAAACCATTAGAATGTAAGTTTTTAAAAGAAATGAATTGTGGCTGGCACATAAGTGCTTATTAAATACTTTATCCATCCTTCTATCCATTTATCTGTCTGTCTGAGGGTGAGAAAGTCATTAACTTCTTGGAACCTCATCTATTAAATAAGAATAATGCCTGAAGCTCAGGGAATTTTCATGATGATCAAATGAAATAAACTGTACTAAAGAATCATTTAAGGACAAACCAAATTGTTGGATATATGGAAGAAAATTTATTTTTTTGCTTTGGGCCACTAGGTGGCAATAGTAACTCTCACTAAATTGAAAATTCTTAAGATACTATTGACTATTTTGATTTCTAAACTGTAATCTGGGGATTTAGGGACTGAAACACTACTTCTCCAGCCCCCAGATACATATAAAATTATGTTAAAATGAACTGATGTGAAAGTTTTATTTTCTTTGGCATCAGAGAATCTGTTGTAACAGCAAAGAATACTGTTTATTTAGAATCTGCTTTATTGTCTTTCATAAGAAAATAAGAGAAGGATCCTTGCGATTTGAGCCCCTGGGATTCTCATCTTGTGTCTTGGTCTCCTAGAGATAAACAAACAAGCTAAGGATGGATAGGGAAGAATAAGATGGGAATTTGATAAAAATCATCTTGAGGAAGAAAGATATTCAAACCTACTATTAATAGAGCTGCAAAGTACTTTTTACTTTTCTGGAAAGTAAGGTACAATTTTATGAGAAAATTTACTAAACCATCCATTTTCTTTGATCAAGATATTCCACTGACAGGCATATAACTAAAAATAAAAAGATAGAAAGACCATTGACATGGAATTCTCTCCTTTTTAGTATAGATGAAAGCTCTGTCCCATATAAAGATTGGGATAGAGTTGATAAGAGGCTAGAGAGCTCCAACCCAGTCTACTTCCCATTTGTGAACTCTTCAAGCTACTGCAAGTTAGGACAGGGGTTTTACCATAATATTTGTAACATCAATTTTGTGGTATAGGAAGTTACTTTATTGAGGAAGGTGATGGGAGGCAGGTACGCACCCTATTGCCTATTTCAATTAAGCTCTTTATTCTTAATTTACTACTAAATCCTCCTTCGTATCTTTGTTTCAATAGACATTTTGTTGTGTTCTAATATAGAAAATGTAACTGGAAACAAAGTCAATGTCCAGAGATTTTTGGAAATTATGAAATATGAATATAGGGTGTTACTGTTATACCATAAGAAATAAAATATATGATGAATCCAGAGACACATGAGAAGATTTGTGTGAGTTGATTCAGAAAGAAAATAGAGCAATGCCTAATGGAAGAGCAGATTCCCAAGGGAAAAAAAAAAAATCCCAGATTCAAGGTACTCTATTAGTCTACATCTACAACCAACAAAAAATATGGCTCATAAACCTTCATCAAAATATTTGCCTTTAAGAATTAGTCAAGAGAGGCAGCTAGATGGCATAGTGAATACAGCACCAGCCCTGAAGTTAGGAGGATCTTTGTTCAAATCTGACCTCAGATACTTAACACTTCCTAACTGTGTGACCCTGGGCAAGACACTTAATCCCAATTGCCTCAGTAAAAATAATAATAATAATTAGTCAAGAGACACCAGTTCAAGACAATGATATTTAATGAAATAACATAGAAAAACAATAAGACAAGCTCACTATTTCCTACAAATAGATAAATCATCAGTGAGAAAAGTAGACTACACAAACCAGGCCACAACTTTCAAAGCTACAGGTCCACTTTGCTCATACCATATCTTCTCCCTGCTCATCTCTGATGAATGAATGTTCTCCTATCAAGTCCTGCTCAAATACATATGTGGTTCCCATCAGAAGATGACATTTGGCACATACCTATGCAGCTTCCCTCTGGATCCAGAGAAGGAACTGGCTCAAAGTACAATAACAGTACCAGCTACTTGCCCTACACAAATAGTAAGGGAGTCAGACAGCAGGTCAGAAAGAGATTAACTGGAAGCCTTTATTGGCACTAGATACAGCTGGTATTGATTGATAACGCTATTGCCCATATGCAGTTCTGGCCCACAGTTCCAGGGTAGAGAGGGATGCTTGTGATTAGTCCCAAGGATCACTGGCCTTGGTCCCAGTTCCAAGGCAGAGGATTTAGTTACAATTCCAGGGCCAGGAGGATTGATATTACTTGCAGCTACAAGGGAGCATAAAGACTAGGGTGTAGCCCAAGAAAGCAATGATTACACCTCAACTTGGATTACACCAAGGAGGCACTGAAAACTTGTAGACCCCCAGAACTAACTCTAAAGCTTAAGAATATGCTTTCCCCACTTCAGGTGAACTTTAAGGTAAAGTTCAAAATCAAGAAAGAGGTTGCAAAATGAACACAAAATAACAACAAAAACTTGACCATACTATAATGGCAGAAATGAGCAAGACATAAATTTGCAAGAAGACAACAATGGAAAAAATATCTATAAGCAAAACCTCAAAGAAAACTGCTCGTTGCATCCAAAGCCAATAAGAATTCCTAGAAGAATTAGAGAAAGCTATAAGAGTAGTCAAGGAAAAATTGGGGAAAGAGTTAGAGGGATATAAGAAAAGTATGAAAAGAGAATTAATAATTTGGTAAAAGAGACATATTCCTATATGGAAAGATGATACATGTAACTCCTAAGAATTTTATCATTATTAGGGCAGTTAGAAAGAAGTCTACATAGACAGAAGCCATGAATGGGAGTCCATTATATTGTGATGATCTAAAAGAAACTGACTGGGAGGAAAAATGAAGGGACAGGTAAAAAATAGGAAAATTTTTCTCATATAAAAGAGGCATACAAGGAAGAGTTTTTATAGTGCGGTGAGAAATGGGGAGTGCTTGAACCTCACTCTCACTGGGATTAGTTCAAGAGAAAAGAATATATATACATATCCATATGGGTATAGAAATATTTCTTATCTAATAAGAAGGAATAAGATATATTGGGGGGGAAGTTAATTTTAAAAAGGAGGGTGGATTAAGGAAAGTAGTGGTCAGAAGCAAAACTTGTTTGAGGAGGAATGGGATAAAAAAAAAGACAAAGGATAAACAGAAGAATATAGAGTAGAAAGAAATACTCAATAATTATAACTGTGAATGGGAATGGAATGAGCTCACTCATAAAACAGAAATAGCAAAAGGGATTAGAAACTGGAATCCAACAATATATTGTTTACATATATACCCTTTAAACCAGAGTTTTAAAAACACTTAAAACCAGTGTTTAACACACATAGTTACAATAAAGGTCTAGAGCATAATCTATTATGCTTCAGCTGAAGTAAGAGTATTCAACTACTAAAATGGACATAATAATAATTTAATCCTAATTTGGCAGAAGGGCCAGCTAGGTGGTGCAGCGAATTGAGTGCTGAACTTAAAGAAGTCCAAACTTGAAATCTAGTCTCAGACACATACCAGCTGTGTGACCCTGAATAAATAATTTAATCCTGTTTGCCTCAGTTCCCTTATCTGTAAAATGAGCTAGTGGATGCTAAACCATTCCAATTTGCCAAGAAAACCCCAAAGGGGATTACAAAGATTCTAACACAACAAAATAACAACAAATTTGGTAGAATTTTTTAAACCATCAAAGAGTCAATTTATATGGTACAAAATTTAATTCTTCCTTCTTTTTTTTTTTTTGCTGAGGCAATTAGGATTAAGTGACTTGCCCAGGGTCACACAGCTAGAAGTGTTAAGTGTCTGAGACCAGACTTGAACTCAGGTCCTCCTGACTTCAGAGCCGATACACTATCCACTGCACCATCTAGCTGTCCCAAATTTAATTCTTCTAATTAAGGAATCACCAAAAGAATGATAGAAAGTTCTGGGTGGTAAATCAAATAAGTCAACAAACATGTATTAAGAGACAGACCAGGCACTATGCTGAATCCTGGGAATACAAATACAAGCAGAAATTTTAAAAATTAGCTCCTCAAGGAGTTTATGTTCTAATAGGGGAAGACAACACACATAAGGGAGCTGAAAAGTAGAAGGTACATGGGGAAGATAGACTTAGTAGAATGCTAGGAAAAAAATTCAGAAAGTCAAGATTATAACCTGGAGAGGAATGAAGAATGAAGCAATGAAGCCTTTGTGAAGGTTTTTAGAGGAACTAACTTCAGAGAAAAAAGCCAAAGAGGTGGAAGTCATTCCAATATGTGATGATGTTTCTATGGCATTCAGTAGCTTATAAATTCTATTTTACCCAGAAACTTTAAAAAGTATCAACCGTAACTATTATGATATTTTCCTAGAATGTTGAGACTTAAATCTAAAAACATTAAGCAGTTTTAAGGATTGCTGAATAGATATTTTATATTTCACATTAGCTCTACACTATCCCCTTCAAAATCCATGTTTTTTGACCACTCAGGTCAGGGATTGGATTCCTCCTCAGATAGTCATCTTCTCCAGGAATACTGAGTAGTTTTCAAAGACTCCTTCCAAAATGCTGCCTACACCAACTGAATATTCAAGATCTCCAAACTTCTCTAAGCCAAAAAATTGCTTGTATACCTGGACACACTCATTTCAAAATCACTGTTCAGTTCCCTGAAGTGGAGAAATACATTTCACATAACAAGGAAACACGAGGGCAAGAGGAAAAAAGAGAGGAAGAAATTAAAGAAGAAATTAGTATTAAGCAAAAAGAACTCTAAGGTAGGTAGATCACAAAGAAGTTTAAAAGAAAAGGCAGAAAGAATGAAAACCTAGTATTGAACTCTTGAGTGCAGGAAATAAGAGAATAGGGGCGTAGGAGCAAGAAGCAATTTAGTCAAAATCCCACATACACAACTCCTCTAAACAGAACTAGGAAATGCACCAGACCAAATCCTGATGGGGAAACTTAAATTAAAAAGCCACAGCGATTGTTTTGTGTAGTCCATCAGCATATGGAGGCAGAAAGAGATGTTTGCGGATCCTGAGGACTGGGGCTGGACAGGAGCGTTCTACACAATGACTCGAGTGCTCAGGGAAGAGCTGTACACAGCAAAAGAAAACATTCAAGACCCACAGAGGCATCCCTATATCCATAATAGGACACTGAAACATAGACAGCTGCCAACTGGCAGCCTCGTTTCCTATTACTTTGTCTTAGATCACAGATTAAGAGAAGAGTGAAAGCAAGACCTATGTATGGGTGTGACATTCCTAGGTTGAGAAGAGCTATGTGGTATATCAGGAAAAAAGGAAATTCAGAAGCAATAGCACTAGTTTGGCTCAGACTGTAGAGCACAGTGAGATCTCAGATCCAACATCTAGTCCAATGTTCAAAAAAATAACTAGGACAGGAGTTACAAACCAAAGAAAAACATGCAGCTCTGTCATTCTGAACCTGCAGAAGTTCCTAGTTGTCTGATAGAAGTTGAGACCAGTCTACTCTTTCCCAGATCCAAATCCACAACAGGAACTTGTAGAGCTCAAGCCAGAGGAGTGGCAATTCTTGGATTTTTCCCTGGATAAGGAAAAGGGGAAAAGATTAGCAGAAGCAGATTGTTCAAACACTAAAGTACAGTCTTCTCTCACTACCTTCTTCTTCAGTGGAACTCAGAAGAAAGAAATAGATAAGAGAATAATATGCTTTATATAATCAAAACAATATTATAAAGATAACCTTGAAATATTTATTAATTCTGATAAATGAAATGAAATGACTCACCACTCTTACAGAAGAAGAGGGGAAAGGAGGAGAAGAAAAAAGGAAGAAAAGGAGAAATGTAACATTTATATAGCACTTTAAAGTTTATAAGATCCCCCATAAATATTATTTCATTTTATCCTCACAACTCCAGGAGGTAGGTATTATATCCCCATTGTACTGAGGCAGAGAGAGATTAAATGACTTACTTGCCCAAGGTCACATAGTAAGTATAAAGCTGGATTCAAACTCATGTCAGTCTTTGTGATTCTAGATCTAGCACTCTATCTATTGTATTATTCTATCTATCTGCTATCTTCTAACAGAAAAACAAATTCAGAATGGGGAGAGTGAAGAAGAGACAGAGATGGAGAGACAAAGAAAGAAAAAGACAGAAAGAGATAGAGATTGAGAGACAGAGGGACAGAGACAGA